>NW_027095454.1:191650-415816 GCF_036850765.1 Saccopteryx bilineata
TTAAGGTTATACTCCAAAACACTTAACTCTCACTCTCTCTCTTTTGTTTTTTTTTTGTCTTGCTTTATTTGTTTTTTTTCTCTTCCTTTTTTATTTCTTCCTTCGTATTTCTCTTTTTCTTATTTTTTTCCTTTCTATTCATTTTTTCTTTTCTCGTTTTACTTTCCTTTCATTTAATCCTCAATCACGAACAAATTAGTTAATTTGGGACTCAAGGCTTTTTTTTGGCTTTATTTTTTCTTTTTTGCTTTTGTTTTGTTTTTTTTCTTAGTTTGTTTATTTTTGTGGCATTTTGGATCCTCCCAACCCAAGGTCTCCATTGTATTTAGTCTTCGCTCCACTTAATAAAACAGATTTTTACTTATTATTTTTATTTTTTTCTTCTTTATTATTCTTTCTTTGGTCCTTTTTCTGGTTCCCTCTTATCCCTCTCATTATATCTCTTAGTTGACCATCACTTACAAGCAAATCATCTTATGCTTTTCTAAAATTTTCTTCTTTTTCTTTTGCATTTAGTAGGTCCCTACTCCCTTTTTTTGCCCCTTGAGCTCTTCACCCCAAATTAGGCCCTCCATTATAGGCATGATATTTCCCTGAGGAGAGGAGAGGAGGGAAAGAGAAGAAAGAAAAAAAGGGGAAAATAATAAATTATTACTGTTTTTTTTGTGGGGTGTTTACCTTTTTTTTATACTTTTTACTCTTTATTAATTATAATTAGTGCTATCAAAAAGACTACCTTCAGTGATGTCACGGAAATGGCGCCGTGAGAAGCGAGTCTGACAGCTCTCCCCTAAATCACAACAAATTTATCAACTAGAAACAGAAAAATTTATCCTCGGAGCATTCCGGAGTTCCACACAAACTGAAAGCAAAAGGACTGTTATCACTTGAATCTGAGAGACGAGGGTGTGGAGGAAACTACCGCAGCGACGCTCATTCAAGCCGCCAGGGAGTGTGCCTGTGGTGAGTCAGCCCATATACTTGGGAACCGCAAGCCGCCGCGAGCCCCCCCCCCCGCAAGCTGCCGCGAATCCCCGCGAACTGCCACCACGAACCGCCACCGCGAGCGGCCGCCACGAGCCGCCGCGCACGCGCCCGGTCCGGTTGAGCACCGCTGACGTTCCCAGCGGCCCGCACACTGCGAGTGGGGGTCGCCGGCCACCAGAGCCCGGAGCGCCCCATTCGCGCGCGTGCCTTGGGCATTCCACGCGCCCAGGGCACCCTACTGGCCCGCACACCCAGGGGGCTCCATTATCCTGCGCCTGGTGCGGTCCAGCCGCCAGCGGCGGGGCGAGCGGGAGAGGCTTGGGAGATTCTCTCTGTGGGCGGGGCACCTCACCCAGCCATTCAAGCTAACAATCAAGCGTTGGGGGAGGGGCGCGTGCAGGCAGCCTAAAATACCTTCAGAAACACAGCTGTGACCCAATCACTGAAATTAGCTTAACCCATAAAATCTGCGCACCCTCGGTTCTAATTGATAAGATCTCTCTCAGTTCAGCAATCCAAGACAAGAGGTGTGATATTTTTTAGTGCCTCTCGCAAAAGGGACGGGGGCAACTTCTGATTGATAGAGCCTCCATATTCAGGGATAAACGCTAACAAGAAGGACTTGGCAGATAATAAGGTCTATACTACACTAGTCGTAAGCAGAGACTAGTGCCTCTTCTTCCCTGCAAAAACAGGCTACAAAGTGTGGAAAGCCTGGGTTGAGAGGTCCAACTAAATGATAGGCGCTGAACAGTCACCTTGACAACAATTGACTCCCACCCCCGCCTGATTACACTGGAGGCCCTGACTCTCAGAGCCTTTCCCAAAGCCTTGCACTGAGTGGGGATAGAGTGGGGATTTCCCAGCTCTTTGAGCCTCTTACTCCCCAGGCAGAAGCAGTTGCAGCCTTATAGCTGGATCACCAGGCTGCTAATTCAGAAAGGGGGGACTAGGAGAGAGAATCCAGGAAAGCAAACTCTCTCATCGTTGGACCCTGCAAACGCCAACAAGCCTTTACTTCCAGCAAGACTAAAGCCAATTATATGACATTGCCATAGAATCCCATCAACTGCAAATCCCTACCTAAGAGTGACACAGGGGCAGAGCCTGGGGTACAGAGTCACCGACTAGGAAGAGGGAGACAAAAGAAAAAGGAAGAAGTTAACCTCTCAAAATCAAGAAAAACCCACAGACTTTACAACTTGATCCACTAATTTTTTTTTTTTTGTTGTTGTTGTTTGTTTCTTCTATCTTTTTGCCTTTATTTCCTCCACCTCGGTCCTTCTATTCTCTGCCCATCTTATGCTTCCCCTTTCTTGAACTACACTACCAATGAGTGTTGCATTTTATTTTTCTTCTTCATCCTCACCCTCCTTTAAGGTTATACTCCAAAACACTTAACTCTCACTCTCTCCTCTTTTGTTTTTTTTTGTCTTGCTTTATTTTGTTTTTTTTCTCTTCCTATTTTATTTCTTCCTTCGTTTTTCTCTTTTTCTTATTTTTTCCTTTCTATTCATTTTTTCTTTTCTCATTTTACTTTCCTCCCATATAATCCTCAATCACGAACAAATTAGTTAATTTGGACTCAAGGCTTTTTTTTGGCTTTATTTCTCTTTTTTGCTTTTGTTTTTATTTTTTTTCTCTTGTTTGTTTATTTTTGTGGCATTTTGGGTCCTCCCAACCCAAGGTCTCCATTGTATTTAGTCTTCGCTCCACATAATAAAACAGATTTTTACTTATTATTTTTATTTTTTCTTCTTTATTATTTTTTTTTGGTCCTTTTTTCTGATTCCCTCTTATCCCTCTCATTATATCTCTTAGTTGACCATCACATACAAGCAAATCATCTTATGCTTGTCTAAGATTTTCTTCCTTTTTTTTTTTTTTTTTTTGCATTTAGTAGGTCCCAACTCTCTTTTTTTGCCCCTTGAACTCTTCACCCCAAATCAGGCCCTCCAATATAGGCACGATATTTCCCTGAGGAGGGGAGAGGAGGGAAAGAGAAGAGAGAAAAAAGGGGGAAATAATAAATTATTACTGTTTTTTTTGTGGGGTGTTTTACCCTTTTTTTTTTCTTTTTACTCTTTATTAATTCTAATTAGTGCTATCAATAAGACCACCCTCAGATGCCGATAAGAAAGAGGAAATCTAATATTATGGATACAAAAGAAAGAGAGGTAACAAAAATAGATGTGGAAAAATCTATGGAGAAAAGACTTAACATATTGGAAGCCTTGGAGCTAAATGAGAGAAAATTTAAAATAGAAATCTTAAAAATACTCAGAGATATACAAGAAAACACAGAAAGGCAATATAGGGAGATCAGAAAACAACTCAATGAACACAAAGAATATATTACCAAGGAAATTGAAACTATAAAAACAAATCAAACAGAAATGAAAAACTCAATTCACGAGCTGAAAAACGAGGTATCAAGCTTAGCTAACAGAACAGCCCAGATTGAAGATAGGATTAGTGAAATAGAAGACAAACAACTTGAGGCACAACAGAGAGAAGAAGAAAGAGACTCAAAAATAATAAAAAACGAGAAAGCCCTACAGGAATTGTCTGACTCCATCAGAAAGAATAACATAAGAATAACAGGTATATCAGAGGGAGAAGAGAACGAAAATGGAATGGAGAATATACTCAAACAAATAATAGACGAGAACTTCCCAAGCCTGTGCAAGGAACTAAAGCCTCAAATTCAAGAAGCAAACAGAACACCAAGTTTTCTTAACCCCAACAAACCCACTCCAAGGCACATCATAATAAAGATGACACAAACCAATGACAAAGAAAAAATTCTCAAGGCAGCCAGGGAAAAGAAGAGTACAACATATAAAGGAAGGCCTATTAGATTATCATCAGATTTCTCAGCAGAAACTCTACAAGCTAGAAGAGAGTGGACCCCAATATTTAAAGCCCTGAAAGAGAGGAACTTTCAGCCAAGAATACTATACCCATTAAAGCTATCCTTCAAGTATGAAGGAGATATAAAAACATTCACAAATACAGAAAAGATGAGAGAATTTATCAACAGAAAGCCCCCACTCCAGGAAATACTAAGGGGGGTTTTCCAACCAGATTCAAAGAACAAAAGAAAATAACACCACAAGTAACAGCTCCACCAAGAACACAATAAAACCAAACTTAAACTGTGACAACAAAGGAAAAAAAGGGGGGAGAGGATGGAGATTAACAGTAGCAAAGGATGATGAAGTGCAGAAATACTTATAAGATAGGGTACTACAATGAATATGGTAGGTACACTTTTCATTACTTAATGGTAACCACCCTTAAAAAAACCACCACAAAAACACTTGACTTAAAAAAGGTAGCAACAGAGAAAAGAAGTATGGAACACAAACAAACAAAAACAAATGATAGAAAAACAAAAGAGAAGAATCAAACTAGATACAAAACTAACAGAAAGCAATTTATAAAATGGCAGTAGGGAACCCACAAGTGTCAATAATTACACTAAATGTAAATGGATTAAACTTACCAATAAAAAGACACAGAGTAGCAGAATGGATTAAAAAAGAAAATCCAACTATATGCTGCCTACAAGAAACACATCTAAGCAACAAGGATAAAAACAAATTCAAAGTGAAAGGCTGGAAAACAATACTCCAAGCAAACAACACCCAAAAAAAAGCAGGTGTAGCAATACTCATATCTAATAATGCTGACTACAAGACAGAAAAAGTACTCAGAGACAAAAATGGTCATTTCATAATGATTAAGGGGAAGTTGAATCAAGAAGACATAACAATCCTTAATATATATGCACCAAACCAAGGAGCACCAAAATATATAAGACAGCTACTTATTGACCTTAAAACAAAAACTAACAAAAATACAATCATACTTGGAGACCTCAATACACTGCTGACGGCTCTAGATCGGTCATCCAAACAGAGAATCAATAAAGATATAGTGGCCTTAAACGAAATACTAGAACACCTGGATATGATAGACATCTACAGGACACTTCATCCCAAAGCTACAGAGTATACATTTTTCTTTAGTGTACATGGAACATTCTCAAGAATTGACCATATGTTGGGCCACAAAGACAATATCAGCAAATTTAGAAAAATTGAAATTGTACGAAGCATATTTTCGGATCATAAAGCCTTGAAACTAGAATTCAACTGCAAAAAAGAGGGGAAAAACCCACAAAAATGTGGAAACTAAACAACATACTTCTAAAAAATGAATAGGTCAAAGAAGAAATAAGTGCAGAAATCAAAAGATATATACAGACTAATGAAAATGAAAATACGACATATCAGAATCTCTGGGATGCAGAAAAAGCAGTAATAAGAGGGAAGTTCATATCACTTCAGGCCTATATGAACAAACAAGAGAGAGCCGAAGTAAACCACTTAACTTCCCACCTTAAGGAACTAGAAAAAGAAGAACAAAGACAACCCAAAACCAGCCGAAGAAAGGAGATAATAAAAATCAGAGCAGAAATAAATGAAATAGAGAACAGAAAAACTATAGAAAAAATCAATAAAACAAGGAGCTGGTTCTTTGAAAAGATCAACAAAATTGACAAACCCTTGGCAAGACTCACCAAGGAAAAAAGACACAGGACTCAAATAAATAAAATCCAAAATGAAAGAGGAGAGATCACCACAGACATCATAGAAATACAAAGAATTATTGTAGAATACTATGAAAAATTATATGCCACCAAATACAACAATCTAGAAGAAATGGATAAATTCCTAGAACAATACAACCTTCCTAGACTGAGTCATGAAGAAGCAGAAAGTCTAAACAGACCAATCAGCAGGGAGGAAATAGAAAAAACTATTAAAAATCTCCCCCAAAATAAAAGTCCAGGCCCAGACGGTTATACTAGTGAATTCTATCAAACATTCAAAGAACACTTGGTTCCTATCCTACTCAAAGTCTTCCAAAAAATTGAAGAAGAAGCAATACTTCCAAACACATTTTATGAGGCCAACATAACCCTCATACCAAAACCTGGCAAGGATGGCACAAAGAAAGAAAACTACAGACCAATATCTCTAATGAACACAGATGCTAAAATACTAAACAAAATACTGGAACACCGAATACAACAACATATTAAAAAATAATACATCATGATCAAGTGGGATTCATCCCAGAATCTCAAGGATGGTTCAACATACGCAAAACGGTTAACGTAATACACCATATCAACAAAACAAAGAATAAAAACCACATAATCTTATCAATAGATGCAGAAAAGGCTATCAATAAAATACAACACAATTTTATGTTTAAGACTCTCAACAAAATGGGTATAGAAGGAAAATATCTCAATATGATAAAGGCCATATATGATAAACCATCAGCCAACATCCTATTAAACGGCATAAAACTGAGGACTTTCTACCTTAAATCAGGAACAAGACAGGGTTGTCCACTCTCTCAACTCTTATTCAACGTGGTGCTAGAAGTTCTGGCCAGAGCAATCAGACAAGACAGAGAAATAAAAGGCATCCATATCGGAAAAGAAGAAGTAAAGCTATCACTTTTTGCTGATGATATGATCCTATACATCGAAAACCCGAAGGACTCCACAAAAAGATTATTAGAAACAATAAACCAATATAGTAAGGTCGCAGGATACAAAATTAACATACAAAAGTCCATAGCTTTTCTATATGCCAACAATGAAATATTAGAAAACGAACTCAAAAAAATAATCCCCTTCACGATTACAACAAAAAAAATAAAATACCTAGGAATAAACATAACAAAGAACGTAAAGGACCTATATAATGAAAATTACAAAGCATTGTTAAGGGAAATCGAAAAAGATACAATGAGATGGAAAAATATTCCTTGTTCTTGGATGGGAAGAATAAATATAATCAAAATGGCCATATGACCCAAAGCAATATACAAATTTAATGCAATTCCCATCAAAATCCCTATGAGATTTTTTTAAAAAATGGAACAAAAAATCATCAGATTTATATGGAACTATAAAAAACCCCGAATAGCCAAAACAAACCTAAGGAAAAGAATGAAGCTGGGGGCATTACAATACCTGACTTTAAACTATATTATAAGGCCACGATAATCAAAACAGCATGGTATTGGCAGAAAAATAGACACTCAGACCAATGGAACAGAATAGAAAGCCCAGAAATAAAACCACATATATATGGTCAAATAATCTTTGATAAAGGGGCCAACAACACACAATGGAGAAAAGAAAGCCTCTTCAACAAATGGTGTTGGGAAAACTGTAAAGCCACATGCAAAAGAATGAAACTCGACTACAGCCTGTCCCCGTGTACTAAAATTAATTCAAAATGGATCAAAGACCTAAATATAAGACCTGAAACAATAAAGTACATAGAAGAAGACATAGGTACTAAAATCATGGACCTGGGTTTTAAAGAACATTTTATGAACTTGACTCCAATGGCAAGAGAAGTGAAGGCAAAGATAAATGAATGGGACTACATCAGAATTAAAAGTTTTTGCTCAGCAAGAGAAACTGATGTCAAAATAAACAGACAGCCAACTATATGGGAACTGATATTTTCAAACGACAGCTCAGATAAGGGCCTAATATCCAAAATTTACAAAGAACTCATAAAACTCAACAACAAACAAACAAACAATCCAATAAAAAAATGGGAAGAGGACATGAACAGACACTTCTCCCAGGAAGAGATACAAATGGCCAACAGATATATGAAAAGATGCTCAGCTTCATTAGTTATTAGAGAAATGCAAATCAAAACTACAATGAGATACCACCTCACTCCTGTTAGATTAGCTATTATCAACAAGACGGGTAATAGCAAATGTTGGAGAGGCTGTGGAGAAAAAGGAACCCTCATTCACTGTTGGTGGGACTGTAAAGTAGTACAACCATTATGGAGGAAAGAATGGTGGTTCCTCAAAAAACTGCAAATAGAACTACCTTATGAACCAGCAATCCCTCTACTGGGTATATACCCCAAAACCTCACAAACATTGATACGTGAAGACACATGTAGCCCCATGTTCATTGCAGCACTGTTCACAGTGGCCAAGACATGGAAACAACCAAAAAGCCCTTCAATAGAAGACTGGATAAAGAAGATGTGGCACATATACACTATGGAATACTACTCAGCCATAAGAAATGATGACATCAGATCATTTACAGCAAAATGGTGGGATCTTGATAACATTATAAGGAGTGAAATAAGCAAATCAGAAAAAAAACAAGAACTACATGATTCCATACATTGGTGGAACATAAAAATGAGACTAAGAGTCATGGACAAGAGTGTGGTGGTTACCAAGGGTGGGGGGGGGAGGGAGGACATGGGAGGGAGGGAGGGAGAGAGTTAGGGGGAGGGGGAGGGGCACAGAGAACTAGATAGAGGGTGACGGAGGACAATCTGACTTTGGGTGAGGGGTTTGCAACATAATTTGATGACAAAATAACCTAGACATGTTTTCTTTGAATATATGTACCCTGATTTATTAATGTCATCCCATTACCATTAATAAAAATTTATTAAAAAAAAAAAAAAAAGACCACCTTCAGATGCCAATACGAAAGAGGAAATCGAATATTATGGATACAAACAAAGAGAGGTAACACAAATAGATGTGGAAAAATCTATGGAGAAAAGACTTAACATATTGGAAGCCTTGGAGCTAAATGACTGAGAATTTAAAATAGAAATCTTAAAAATACTCAGAGATATACAAGAAAACACAGAAAGGCAATATAGAAAGGTCAGAAAACAACTCAATGAACACAAAGAATATATTACCAAGAAAATTGAAACTATAAAAACAACTCAAACAGAAATGAAAAACTCAATTCACGAGCTGAAAAACGAGGTAACAAGCTTAGCTAACTGAACAGCCCAGATTGAGGATAGGA
Organism: Saccopteryx bilineata; assembly: GCF_036850765.1. Taxonomy (NCBI): domain Eukaryota; kingdom Metazoa; phylum Chordata; class Mammalia; order Chiroptera; family Emballonuridae; genus Saccopteryx; species Saccopteryx bilineata. The sequence continues at coordinate 200,547 of NW_027095454.1, forward strand.
TTAGTGAAATAGAAGACAAACAACTTGAGGCACAACAGAGAGAAGAAGAAAGAGACTCAAAAATAATAAAAAACGAGAAAGCCCTACTGGAATTGTATGACTCCATAAGAAAGAATAACATAAGAATAATAGGTATATCAGAGGGAGAAGAGAAAGAAAATGGAATGGAGAATATACTCAAACAAATAATAGACGAGAACTTCCCAAGCCTGTGGAAAGAACTAAAGCCTCAAAATCAAGAAGTAAACAGACACCGAGTTTTCTTAACCCCAACAAACCCACTCCAAGGCACATCATAATAAAGATGACACAAACCAATGACAAAGAAAAAATTCTCAAGGAAGCCAGGGAAAAGAAGAGTACAACATATAAAGGAAAGCCCATTAGATTATCATCAGATTTCTCAGCAGAAACTCTACAAGCTAGAAGAGAGTGGACCCCAATATTTAAAGCCCTGAAAGAGAGGAACTTTCAGCCAAGAATACTATACCCATCAAAGCTATCCTTCAAGTATTAAGGAGATATAAAAACATTCACAAATACAGAAAAGATGAGAGAATTTATCAACAGAGAGCCCCCATTCCAGGAAATACTAAAGGGGGTTTTCCAACCAGATTCAAAGAACAAAAGCAAACAACACCACAAGTAACAGCTCCACCAAGAAAACAATAAAACCAAACTTAAACTGTGACAACAAAGGAAAAAAAGGGGGGAGAGGATGGAGATTAACAGTAGCAAAGGACGATGAGGTGCAGAAATACTTATAAGTTAGGGTACTACAATGAATATGGTAGGTACCCTTTTCATTACTTAATGGTAACCACCCTTAAAAAAACCACCACAAAAACACTTGACTTAAAAAAGGTAGTAACAGAGGAAAGAAGTATGGAACACAAACAAACAAAAACAAATGATAGAAAAACAAAAGAGAAGAATCAAACTAGATACAAAACTAACAGAAAGCATTTTATAAAATGGCAGTAGGGAACCCACAAGTGTCAATAATTACACTAAATGTAAATGGATTAAACTTACCAATAAAAAGACACAGAGTAGCAGAATGGATTAAAAAAGAAATTCCAACTGTATGCTGCCTATAGGAAACTCATCTAAGTAACAAGGTTAAAAACAAATTCAAAGTGAAAGGCTGGAAAACAATACTCCAAGCAAACAACACCCAAAAAAAAGCAGGTGTAGCAACACTCATATCTAATAATGCTGACTAAGAGACAGAAAAATTACTCAGAGACAAAAATGGTCATTTCATAATGATTAAGGGGAAGTTGAATCAAGAAGACATAACAATCCTTAATATATATGCACCAAACCAAGGAGCACCAAAATATATAAGACAGCTACTTATTGACTTTAAAACAAAAACTAACAAAAATACAATCATACTTGGAGACCTCAATACACCGCTGACAGCTCTAGATCGATCATCCAAACAGAGAATCAATAAAGATATAGAGGCCTTAAACGAAATACTAGAACACCTGGATATGATAGACATCTACAGGACACTTCATCCCAAAGCTACAGAGTATACATTTTTCTCTAGTGTACATGGAACATTCTCAACAATTGACCATATGTTGGGCCACAAAGACAATATCAGCAAATTTAGAAAAATTGAAATTGTACGAAGCATATTTTCGGATCATAAAGCCTTGAAACTAGAATTCAACTGCAAAAAAGAGGGGGAAAAACCCACAAAAATGTGGAAACTAAACAACATACTTCTAAAAAATGAATGGGTCAAAGAAGAAATAAGCGCAGAAATCAAAAGATATATACAGACAAATGAAAATGAAAATACGACATATCAGAATCTCTGGGATGCAGCAAAAGCAGTAATAAGAGGAAAGTTCATATCACTTCAGGCCTATATGAACAAACAAGAGAGAGCCGAAGTAAACCACTTAACTTCACACCTTAAGGAACTAGAAAAAGAAGAACAAAGACAACCCAAAACCAGCCGAAGAAAGGAGATAGTAAAAATCAGAGCAGAAATAAATGAAATAGAGAACAGAAAAACTATAGAAAAAATCAATAAAACAAAAAGCAGGTTCTGTGAAAAGATCAACAAAATTGACAAACCCTTTGCAAGTCTCACCAAAAAAAAAAAGGCACAGGACTCAAATAAATGAAATCCAAAATAAAAGAGGAGAGATCACCACAGACATCATAGATATACAAAGAATTATTGTAGAATACTATGAAAAATTATATGCCACCAAATACAACAATCTAGAAAAAATGGATAAATTCCTAGAACAATACAACCTTCCTAGACCGAGTCATGAAGAAGCAGAAAGCCTAAACAGACCAATCAGCAGAAAGGAAATAGAAAAAACTACTAAAAACCTCCCCAAAAATAAAAGTCCAGGCCCAGACGGTTATACTAGTAAATTCTATCAAACATTCAAAGAAGACTTGGTTCCTATTCTTCTCAAAGTCTTCCAAAAAATTGAAGAAGAAGCAATACTTCCAAACACATTTTATGAGGCCAACATAACCCTCATACCAAAACCTGGCAAGGATGGCACAAAGAAAGAAAACTACAGACCAATATATCTAATGAATACAGATGCTAAAATACTAAACAAAATACTGGCAAACCGAATACAACAACATATTAAAAAAATAATACATCATGATCAAGTGGGATTCATCCCAGAATCTCAAGGATGGTTCAACATACGCAAAACGGTTAAGGTAATACACCATATCAACAAAACAAAGAACAAAAACCACATGACATTATCAATAGATGCAGAAAAGGCTTTCGATAAAGTACAACACAATTTTAAGTTTAAGACTCTCAACAAAATGGGTATAGAAGGAAAATATCTCAACATGATAAAGGCCATATATGATAAACCATCAACCAACATCCTATTAAACGGCATAAAACTGAGGACTTTCTACCTTAAATCAGGAAGAAGACAGGATTGTCCACTCTCTCCACTCTTATTTAACGTGGTGTTAGAAGTTCTGGCCAGAGCAATCAGAAAAGACAAAGAAATAAAAGGTCTCCATATCAGAAAAGAAGAAGTAAAGGTATCACTTTTTGCTGATGATATGATCCTATACATCGAAAACCGGAAGGACTCCACAAAAAGATTATTAGAAACAATAAACCAATACAGTAGGGTTGCAGGATACAAAATTAACATACAAAAGTCCATAGCCTTTCTATATGCCAACAATGAAATATTAGAAAACAAACTCAAAAAAATAATCCCCTTCACGATTGCAACAAAAAAAATAAAATACCTAGGAATACACATAACAAAGAATGTAAAGGACCTATATAATGAAAATTACAAAGCATTGTTAAGGGAAATCGAAAAAGATACAATGAGATGGAAAAATATTCCTTGTTCTTGGATAGGAAGAATAAATATAATCAAAATGGCCATATGACCCAAAGCAATATACAAATTTAATGCAAATCCCATCAAAATCCCTATGAGATTTTTTAAAGAAATGGAACAAAAAATCATCAGATTTATATGGAACCTTTAAAAACCCCGAATAGCCAAAACAATCCTAAGGAAAAAGAATGAAGCTGGGGGCATTACAATACCTGACTTTAAACTATATTATAAGGCCACGATAATCAAAACAGCATGGTATTGGCAGAAAAATAGACACTCAGACCAATGGAACAGAATAGAAAGCCCAGAAATAAAACCACATATATATGGTCAAATAATCTTTGATAAAGGGGCCAACAACATACAATGGAGAAAAGAAAGCCTCTTCAACAAATGGTGTTGGGAAAACTGGAAAGCCACATGCAAAAGAATGAAACTCGACTATATAGCCTGTCCCCGTGTACTAAAATTAATTCAAAATGGATCAAAGACATAAATATAAGACCAGAAAATAAAGTACATAGAAGAAGACATGAGTACTAAAATCATGGACCTGGGTTTTAAAGAACATTTTATGAACTTGACTCCAATGGCAAGAGAAGTGAAGGCAAAGATAAATGAATGGGACTACATCAAAATAAAAAGTTTTTGCTCAGCAAGAGAAACTGATATAAAAATAAACAGACAGCCAACTAAATGGGAAATGATATTTACAAAAACAGCTCAGATAAGGGCCTAATATCCAAAATTTACAAAGAACTCATAAAACTCAACAACAAACAAACAAACAATCCCATAAAAAAATGGAAAGAGGACATGAACAGACACTTCTCCCAGGAAGAGATACAAATGGCCAACAGATATATGAAAAGATGCTCAGCTTCATTAGTTATTAGAGAAATGCAAATCAAAACTACGAGATACCACCTCACCCCTGTTAGATTAGCTATTATCAACAAGAAGGGTAATAGCAAAGGTTGGAGAGGCTGGGGAGAAAAAGGAACTCTCATTCACTGTTGGTGGGACTGTAAAGTAGTACAACCATTATGGAGGAAAGTATGGTGGTTCCTCAGAAAACTGCAAATAGAACTACCTTATGACCCAGCAATCCCTCTACTGGGTATATACCCCAAAACCTCAGAAACATTGATACATGAAGACACATGTAGCTTCATGTTCATTGCAGCACTGTTCGCAGTGGCCGAGACATGGAAACAACCAAAAAACCCTTCAATAGAAGAATGGATAAAGAAGATGTGGCACATATACACTATGGAATACTACTCAGCCATAAGAAATGATGACATCAGATCATTTACAGCAAAATGGTAGGATCTTGATAGCATTATAAGGAGTGAAATAAGTAAATCAGAAAAAAACAAGAACTACATGATTCCATACATTGGTGGAACATAAAAATGAGACTAAGAGACATGGACAAGAGTGTGGTGGTTACCAGGGGTGGGGGAAGGGAGGACATGGGAGGGAGGGAGGGAGAGAGTTAGAGGAGAGGGGGGGGCACAGAGAACTAGATAGAGTGTGGCGGAAAACAACCTGACTTTGGGCGAGGTGTACGAAACATAATTTAATGACAAAATAACCTAGACATGTTTTCTTTGAATATATGTACCTGATTTATTAATGACATCCCATTACCATTAATAAAAATTTATTTAAAAAATATATATATAAATATTCATGAGTATGAATTGATTTTTACTATTTTTACAGAAAAAGAAAGACAGTTAGTAGATACTCCATTCTTTCATTCTTTTTGAGATTCTAAGCAGATACAGGACAAGTACTTTACTCTATTTCAAAACAAAGGCCTATTTCAATGACGAATAACACTGTTTTAAATGTAGAGCAAACAGATATGTAAATTTTGTAAATAATGCAGTGAATTTGAACACAGACACGTGAAACACAAGAATTCTACTAACTCAAGAATCCTTCTTTTTAGAAACCCGCATACAACAAATAACTAAAAGAGTTACATAACAACGCTTTTAGCAATGTGTTTAAAATATATATTCATGAGTATCAATTGATTTTTACTGTTTTGTACAAGGTAAAAGAGACAGTTAGTACATCAACATTCTTTCATTCATTTTGTGATCTAAGCAGAAGCAGTACAATTAAATTACTGTATCTCAAAACTGAGTTTTATTTCAATGACTACTAACACTGCTCTACCTGTAGAAGAAGCAGCTATGTAACTGTTCTAAATACAGCAGTGAATTTGAAAACAGACACGTGAAACACATGTTCTCCATAAAATAAAACTCTACTTATATAATACCCGTATGCAACAAATAAGAAAGAGTTATATAACAATGCATTTAGCAATGTGTTAAAAATATATATTCATGAGTATGAATTGATTTTTACAATTTTTTACAGAGGAAATCAGACAGTAGATACACCATACGTTCATTCATTTTGTGATGCTAAGCAGATGCAGTACAAGTACATTACTGTATCTCAAAACTGAGTCTTATTTCAACGACTACTAACACTGCTTTAACTGTAGATCAAACTGCTTTGTAACTCCTGTAAATACAGCAGTGAATTTAAACACAGGCACGTGAAAAACAAGGAATCTAGTAACTCTAGAACCCTTCTTATATGAAACCCGCATACAATGAATAACTAAAACAGTTATATAACAATGCATTTAGCAATGTGTTAAATATATATATTCTTGAGTATGAATTGATTTTTACTATTTTTTACACAGGAAAACAGACAGTTAGTATATACACCATTCTTTCATTCTTTTTGAGATTCTAAGCAGATACAGGACAAGTACTTTACTCTATCTCAAAACAGAGTCCTATTTCAATGACTACTAACACTGTTTTAACTGTAGAGCAAACAGCTCTGTAACTCTTGTAAATACTGCAGTGTATTTGAACACAGAAACTTGAAACACAAGAACTCGACTAACTCTAGAATCCTTCTTATAAGAAACACGCATACAACCAATAACTAAAAGAGTTATATAACAACGCATTTAGAAATGTGTTTAAAATATATGTATTCATGAGTATGAATTGATTTTTACAATTTTGTACAGAGGAAAACAGACAGTTAGTAAATACACCATTTGTTAATTTTTTTTGAAATCTAAGAAGATGCAGTATAATTAAATTACTGTATCTCAAAACTGAGTCCTATTTCAATGACTACTAATATTGCATTAACTGTAGATCAAAATGCTATGTAACTCCAGTAAATACAGCAATGAATTTGAACACAGGCACGTGAAACACAAGAACTCTAGTAACTCAAGAACCCTTCTTATATGAAACCCGCATACAATGAATAACTAAAACAGTTATATAACAATGCATTTAGCAATGTGTTAAATATATATATTTATGAGTATTAATTGATTTTACTATGTTGTATACAAAAAAACAGACAGTTAGAAGATACACCATTCTTTCATTCTTTTTGAGATGGTAAGCAGATACAGGACAAGTACTTTACTCTATCTCAAAACACAGTCTTATTTCAATGACTACTAACACTGTTTTAACTGTAGAGCAAATAGCTCTGTAACTCCTGTAAATACTTCAGTGAATTTTAAAACACAGGCACGTGAAACACAAGAACTCTATTAACTCTAGAATCTTTCTTTTAAGAACCCCGCATACAACAAATAACTAAAAGAGTTATATAACAACGCATTTAGTAATGTGTTTAAAATATATGTATTCATGAGTATGAATTGATTATTACTATTTTTACAGAGGAAAACAGACAGTTAGCAGATACACCATTTTTTGATTCTTTTTGAGATCTAAGCAGATGCAGTACAATTAAATTACTGTATCTCAAAACTGAGTCCTATTACTAAGACTACAAACACTGCTCTACCTGTAGAAGAAACAGCTATGTAACTGTTGTAAATACAGCAGTGATTTTGAAAACAACCACGTGAAACTCAAGAACACTACCATCTCTAGAATACATCTTTTAAGAAACCAGCATACAACGAATAAGTAAAAGAGTTATATAACAATGCTTTTAGCAATGTGTATAAAATATATATTCATGAGTATAAATTGATTTTAACTAATATGTACAGAAGAAAACAGACAGTTAGTAGATATAACATTCTTTTATTCATTTTGTGATGCTAAGCAGATGCAGTGCAAGTATATTACTGTATATCAAAACTGAGTCATATTTCAATGATTACTAACACTGCTTAAACTGTATATCAAACTGCTTTGTAACTTCTGTAAATGCAGAAATGTATTTAAAGACAGGCACGAAAAAACAAGAATACTAGTAACTCTAGAACCCTTCTTATATGAAACCCGCATATAATGAATAACTAAAACAGTTATATAACAATGCATTTAGCAATGTGTTAAATATACATATTACTGAGTATGAATTGATTTTTACGATTTTGTACAAAGGAAAACAGAGAGTTAGTAGATACACCATTCTTTCATTCTTTTTGAGATTCTAAGCTGATAAAGGACAAGTACTTTACTCTATGTCAAAACAGAATCCTATTTCAATGACTGCTAACACTGTTTTACCTGTAGAGCAAACAGCTCTGTAACTCTTGTAAATACTGCAGTGTATTTGAACACAGACACCTGAAACACAAAAACTTTACTAACTGTAGAATCCTTTTTTTAGAAAACCAGCATACAACGAATAACAAATGAGTTATATAACAACACTTTTAGCAATGTGTTTAAATATATATATTCATGCGTTTAAATTGATTTTAACTATTTTGTACAGAGGAAAACAGACACTTAGGAGATAAAACATTCTTTAATTCATTTTGTGATGCTAAGCAGGTGCATTACAAATACATTATTCTATCTCAAAATTGAATCCTGTTTCAATGACTACTAACTCTCCTTTAACTGTAGATATAATTGCTATGTAACTCCTGAAAATACAGCAGTAAATTTAAACACAGGCTCATGAAACACAAGAACTCTAGAATCCTTCTTTTAAGAATCCCGCATACAATGAATAACTAAACGAGTTATATAACAACACATTTAGCAATGTGTTTAAAATATGTATTCATGAGTATGAATTGATTTTCACTATTTTGTACAGAGGAAAATAGAGAGTTAGTAGATGAACATTTTTCATGCATGTTATGATCTAAGTTGATGCAGTACAATTACATTACTGTATCTAAAACATTGTCCTATTTCAATGACAACGAACACTGCTATACCTGTAGAAGAAACAGCTCTGTAACTGTTGTAAATACATCAGTGAATTTGAACACAGGCACATGAAACAAAAGAACTCTAGTAACTCTAGAACCCTTCTTATATGAAACCAGCATACAATGAATAACTTATACAGTTATATAACAATGCTTTTAGCAATGTGTTAAATATATATATTCATGAGTATGAATTGATTTTTACTATTTTTTACAGGGAAAAACAGACAGTTACGAGATATAACATTCTTTTGTTCATTTTGTAATGCTAAGCAAATGCAGTTCATGAACATTACTGTATCTGAAAACTGAGTCCTATTGCAATGACTAATAAAACTGCTTTAACTGTAATTCAAACTGATATGTAACTCGTGTAAATACAGCAGTGAATTTGAACACAGGCACTTTAAACACAACAACTCTCATAACTCTAGAACCCTTCTTTTATGAAACCCGTATACAATGAATAACTAAAACACTTATATAACAATGCATTTAGCAATGTGTTAAATATATATATTCCTGAGTATGAATTGATTTTTAAGATTTTGTAAAAAAGAAAACAGAGAGTTAGTAGATACACCATTCTTTCATTCTTTTTGAGATACTAAGCAGATAAAGGACAAGTACTTTACTCTATGTCAAAACAGAATCTTATTTCAATGACTGCTAACACTGTTTTAACTGTAGAACAAACAGCTCTGTAACTCCTGTAAATACTGAAGTGAATTTGAACACAACCACGTGAAACTCAAGAACTCTACCATCTCTAGAATACATCTTTTAAGAAACCAGCATACAACGAATAACTAAAAGAGTTATATAACAATGCTTTTAGCAATGAGTATAAAATATATATTCATGAGTATGAATTGATTTTACCTATTATGTACAGAAGAAAACAAACAGTTAGTAGATATAACTTTCTTTTATTCATTTTGTGATGCAAAGCAGATGCAGTGCAAGTATATTACTGTATCTCAAAACTGATTCATATTTCAATGACTACTAAAACTGCTTTAACTGAATATCAAATTGCTTTGTAACTCCTGTAAATGAAGAAATGTATTTAAAGACAGGCATGTGAAAAACAAGAATTCTAGTAACTCTAGAACCCTTCTTATATGAAACCCGCATATAATGAATAAATAAATCAGTTATATAACAATGCATTTAGCAATGTGTTAAATATATATATTCATGAGAATGAATTGATTTTTACTATTTTGTACCAGGAAAAAAAACAGATAGTAGATACACCATTCTTTCATTCTTTTTGAGATTCTAAACAGATACAGGAAAAATACTTTACACTATCTCAAAACAGAATCCTATTTCAATGACGACTAACACTCTTTTAGCTGTAGAGCAAAGAGCTCTGTAACTCTTGTAAATACTGCAGTGTATTTGAACACAGAAACGTGAAACACAAGAACTTTACTATCTCTAGAATCCTTCTTTTAGGAAACCAGCATACAATGAATAACAAAAAAAGTTATATAACAACACTTTTAGCAATGTGTTTAAAATATATATTCATGAGTGTGAATTGATTTTAACAATTTTGTACAAAGAAAAACAGACAGTTAGTAGATACAACATTCTTTCATTTTTTTTCAGATGCTAAGCAGATACAGGACTAGTAATTTTCTCTATCTCAAAACAGAGTTTTATTTCAATGACTGCTAACAGTGTTTTATTTGTAGAGCAAACAGCTCTGTAACTCCTGTAAATACTGAAGTGAATTTGAACACAGAAACATGAAACACAAGAACTCTAGAATCCTTCTTTTAAGAATCCCGCATACAACGCATAAATAAACGAGATATATAACTACGCATTTAGCAATGTGTTTAAATGATGTATTCATGAGAATGAATTGATTTTTACTCTTTTTACAGAGGAACAGAGAGAGTTAGTAGATCAACAATTTTCATTCATTTTGTGATCTAAGCAAATGCAGTACAATTACATTACTTTATCTAAAACTTTGTCCTATTTTAATGACTACGAACCCTGCTCTACGTGTAGAAGAAACAGCTATGTAACTGTTGTAAATACAGCAGTGAATTTGAAAACCTACACGTGAAACACATAAACTCCCATAATAAAAATGCTTCTTAAAAAACCCGCATGCAACAAAAAAAGTAAAAATATTATATAACAATGTATTTAGCAATCTTAAAAATATATATTCATGAGTATGAATTGATTTTTACTATTTTGTACGGAGGAAAACAGACAATAAGTAGATATAACATTCTTTTATTCATTTTGTGATGCTAAGCAGATGCAGTACAAGTACATTACTGTATCTCAAAACTGATTTGAATTTCAATGACTACTAACACTACTTTAACTATCGATCAATCTGCTGAGAAACTCTTGTAAATACTGCAGTGAATTTGAACACAGGCAATTTGAACACAAGAACTCTCATAATTCTATACCCCTTCTTATATGAACCATGCATACAGTGAATAACTAAAAGAGTTATATAACAATGCATTTAGCAATGTGTTAAATATATATATCCATGAGTATGAATTGATTTTTACTATTTTGTACAAAGGAAAACAGACAGTTAGTAGATACAACATTCTTTCATTTTTTTTCAGATGCTAAGCAGATACAGGACTAGTAATTTACTCTATCTCAAAACAGAGTTTTATTTCAATGACTGCTAACAGTGTTTTACCTGTAGAAGAAATAGCTAGGTATCTTTTCTTAATACAGCAGTCAATTTGAAAACAGACACGTGAAACACATGAACTCCAATAACTTAAATGATTCTTATATAAAACATGCATGCAATAAAGAAGTAAAAGTGTTATATAACAATGCATTTAGCAATATGTTAACAATATATATTCATGAGTATGAATTGATTTTTACTATTTTGTACAAAGGAAAACATACAGTTAGTAGATATAACATTCTGTTATTCACTTTGTGATTCTAAGCAGATGCAGTACCTGTACATTACTATATCTCAAAACTGAGTCCTATTTCAATGACTACTAACACTGCTTTAACTGTAGATCAAAGTGCTATGTAACTCCTGTAAATACAGCAGTGATTTTGAACACAGGCACGTGAAATACGAGAACTGTAGAAACTCTACAACCCTTCTTATATGAAACCCGCATACAATGAATAACTAAAACAGTAATATAACAGTGCATTTAGCAATGTATAAAATATATATATATTTATGAATATGAATTGATTTTTACTATGTTGTACAAAGGAAAACAAACAGTTCGTACAGACACGATTCTTTCATTCTCTTTGAGATGCTAAGCAGATACAGGCAAAGTATTTTACTCTATCTCAAAACAGAGTCCAATTTCAATGACTACTAACACTGTTTTAACTGTAGAGCAAACAGCTCTGTAAAATCTGTAAATACTACAGTGTATTTGAACACAAACACGTGAAACACAAGGAATCAACTAACTTAGAATCCTTCTTTTAAGAAACTCGCATACAAGGAATAACTAAACGAATTATATAACAAGGCTTTTAGCAATGTGTTTAAAATATATATTCATGAGAATGAATTGATATATACTATTTTGTACAGAGGAAAAGAAACAATTAGTAGATCTACATTTTTTCATTCATTTTGTGATCTAAGCAGATGCAAAACAATTAAATTAATTTATCTCAAAATTGAGTTTTATTTCAATGACTACTAACACTGCTCTACCTGTAAAATAAGCAACTATGTATCTGTTCTAAACACAGCAGTGAATTTGAACACAGGAACGTAAAACACAAGAACTCTAGTAACTCAAGAACATTTATTATATGAAACCCGCATACAATCAATAACTAAAACAATTATATAACAATTCATTTAGCAATGTGTTAAATAAATATATTCATGAGAATGAAATGATTTTTATATTTTGTACAGAGGAAATCAAACAGTTAGTAGATATAACATTTTTTTTTGTGGTGCTAAGCAGATGCAGTACTTGTACATTACTCTATCTCAAACCTGAGTCCTATTTCAATGACTAATAACATTGCTTTTATTGTAAATCATACTGCTATGTAACTCCCATAAATACAGCAGTGAATTTGAACACAGGAACGTGAAACACGAGAACTCTAGGAACTCGACAACCCTTCTTATATGAAACCCGCATACAATGAATAACTAAAACAGTTATATATCAATGCATTTAGCAATGAGTTAAATATATATATTCTTGAGTATGAATTGATTTTTACTATTTTGTACAGTGGAAATCAAACAGTTAGTAGATATAACATTCTTTTTTTATTTTATGGTGCTAAGCAGTTGCAGTACTTGTACATTACTGTATCTCAAACCTGAGTGTTATTTCAATGACGAACAACACTGCGTTAACTGTAAATCGAACTGCTATGTAACTCCCATAAATACAGCAGTGAATTTGAACACAGGCACGTTAAACACAAGAACTCTAATAACTCTAGAACCCTTCTTATAGGAATCCCCCATACAATGAGTAACTAAAACAGTTGTATAACAATGCATTTAGCAATGAGGTCAAAATATATATTTATGAGTATGAATTGATTTTTACTATTTTGTACACAGGAAAACAGTTAGTAGATACTCCATGCTTTCATTCATTTTGCGATGGTAACAGATACAGGAGAAGTACTTTAATCTATCTCAAAACATAGTCCTATTTTAATGACTACTAACGCTGTTTTAACTGTAGAGCAAACAGCTTTGTAACTCCTGTCCATACTGCAGTGAATTTGAACACAAACTCGTGAAACACAAGAACTCTACTAACTCTAGCGTATTTATTTAAGAAACCCGCATACAATGAATAACTAAAAAAGTTATATAACTACGCTTTTAGAAATGTGTTAAAAATATATATTTATGAGTATGAATTGATTTTTACTATTTTGTACAGAAGAAAAGAGACAGTTAGTAGATCAACATTCATTCATTTTGTGATCTAAGCAGATGCAGTACTATTAAATTACTGTGTTTTAAAACTGAGTCCTATTTAAATGACTACTAACACAGCTCTACCTGTAGAAGAAACAGCTTTGTAACTGTTGTAAATACTGCAGTTAATTTAAAAACAGACACGTGAAGAACATGAACTCCAATAACTTAAATGCTTCTTATACAAAGCCCGCATGCAAAAATAGTAAAATGTTACATAGCAACGAATTTACTAATGTGTTAAAATATATAGTCATGAGTGTGAATTGATTTTAACAATTTTTTACAAAGGAAAACAGACAGTAGATACAACATTCTTTCATTCTTTCTGCGATGCTAAGCAGATAAAGTTCAAGTACTTTACTGTATCTCAAAATTGAGTCCTATTTAAATGATTACTAACACTGTTTTAACTGTAGATCAAACTGCTATGTAACTCCTGTAAATGCAGGAGTGAATTTGAACACAGGCACGTGAAATACAAGAACTCTAGTAACCCTAGAACCCTTCTTATATGAAACCCGCATACAGTGAAAAACCAAAACAGTTTTATAACAATGCATTTAGCAATGTGTTAAATATATATATTCATGAGAATGAATTTATTTTTACTATTTTGTACAGAGGAACGCAGACAGTTAGTACATATAACATTCTTTTCTTCATTTTGTGATGCTAAACAAATGCAGTACAAGTACACTACTGTATCTCAAAACAGAGTCCTATTTCAATGACTACTAACACTGCTTTAACTCTTGAGCAAACAGCTCTGTTAATCCTGTAAATACTGCAGTGAATTTGAGCAGAGACACTTGAAACACAAGAAATCTACTAACTCTAGAATCCTTCATATAAGAAACCCATATACAGCGAATAACTAAAAGAGATAAATAACAACGCTTTTACCAATGTGTTTAAAATATATATTCATTAGTATGAATTGATTTTTACTATTTTGTACAGAGGAAAAGAGACAGTTAGTAGATCAACATTCCTTCATTCATTTTGTGATCTAAGCAGATGAAGTACAATAAAATTACTGTATCTCAAACTGAGTCCTATTTCAATGACTACTAACACTGCTCTACCTGTAGAAGAAACAGCTATGTAACTGTTGTAAATACAGCAGTGAATTTGGAAACAGACACGTGAAACATATGAACTTCATTAACTTAAATGCTTCTTATAAAAAACATGCATGCAAAAAAGAAGTAAAAGTGTTATATAACAACGCATTTAGCAATGTGTTAAAAATATATATACATGAGTATAAATTGATTTTTACTATTTTTTACAGAGTAAAACAGACAGTTATTAGATACAACATTCTGTTATTCATTTTGTGATCCTAAGCAGATGCAGTGCCAGTACATTACTGTATCTCAAATCTGAGTCCCATTTCAATGACTACTAACACTGCTTTAACTGTAGATAAAACTTCTATGTAACTCCTGTAAATACAGCAGTGATTGTGAACACAGGAACGTGAAACACGAGAACTCTAGTAACTCTACAACCATTCTTATATGAAAATCGCATAAAATGAATAACTAAAAGAGTTATATAACAATACATTTAGCAATTTGTTAAATATATATATTCATGAGTATGAATTGATTTTTACTATTTTGTACACAGGAAAAGAGACAGTTCATAGATACAAAATTCTTTCATTCTCTTTGAGATGCTAAGCAGATACAGGCAAAGTACTTTACTCTATCTCAAAACAGAGTCCTATTTAAATGACTACTAACACTGTTTTATCTGTAGAGCAAACAGCTCTGTAAATCCTGTAAATAATGCAGGGAATTTGAACAGAGACACGTGAAAAACAAGAAATCTACTAATTCTGAAATCCTTTTTTTAAGAAACACGCATACAGCAAATAACTAAAAAAGTTATATAACAATGCTTTTACAAATTTGTTTAAAATATATATTTACGAGTATGAATTGATTTTTACTATTTTGTACAGAGGAAAAGAGACAGTTTGTAGATCAACATACTTTCATTCATTTTGTGATCTAAGCAGATGCAGTACAATTAAATTATTGTATCTCAAAACTAAGTCCTCTTTCAATGACTACTAACAGTGTTTTACCTGTAGAAGAAATAGCTAGGTATCTGTTCTAAATACAGCAGTCAATTTGAAAACAGACACGTGAAACACATGAACTCCAATAACTTAAATGCTTCTTATACAAAACATGCATGCAATAAAGAAGTAAAAGTGTTATATAACAATGCATTTAGCAATGTGTTAAAAATATATATTCATGAGTATGAATTGATTTTTACTATTTTGTACAGAGGAAAACAGACAGTTAGTAGATAAATCATTCTGTGATTCTTTTTGTGATCCTAAGCAGATGCAGTACCAGGACATTACTGTATCCCAAACTGAGTCCTATTTCAATGATTACTATCACTGCTTTTACTGTAGATCAAACTGCTATGTAACTGCTGTAAATAAAGCAATAATTTTGAACACAGGCATGTGAAACACTTGAACTCCAGTAACTGGACAACCCTTTTTATATGAAACCCGCATAAAATGAATAACTAAAACAGTTATATAACAATGCATTTAGCAATGAGTTAAATATATATATTCTTGAGTATGAATTGATTTTTACTTTTTTGTACACAGGAAAACAGACAGTTAGTAGTGACACAATTCTTTCATTCTTTTTGAAATGCTAAGCAGATACAGGACAAGAACTATAATCTATATTAAAACAGAGTCCTATTTCAATGACTACTAACACTGTTTAAATGGTAGAACAAACAGCTCTGTAAATTCTGTAAATACTGCAGTGAATTGAACACAGACATATGAAACACAGGAAATCTACTAACTCTAGAAACCTTCATTAAAGAAACCAGCATACAGTGAATTACTAAAAGAGTTATATAACAATGCATTTAGCAATGTATTAAATATATATATATTCATGAATATGAATTGATTTTTATTATTTTGTACACAGGAAAACAGAAAGTTCGTATAGACACGATTCTTTCATTCTCTTTGAGATGCTAAGCAGATACAGGCATAGTATTTTACTCTATTTCAAAACAGAGTCCAATTTCAATGACTACTAACACTGTTTTAACTGTAGAGCAATCAGCTCTGTAAAATCTGTAAATACTGGAGTGAATTTTAACAAAGCCACGTGAAACACAAGGAATCTACTAACTCTAGAATACTTCTTTTATGAAACCCGCACACAGCAGATAACTAAAAGAGTTATATAAAAAGCTTTTAGCAATGTGTTTAAAATATATATTCATGGGTATGAATTGATTTTTACTATTTTATACAGAGGAAAAGACACAGTTAGTAGATCAACAACCTTTCATTGATTTTGTGATATAAGTAGTTGCTGAAAAATTAAATTACTGTATCTCAAAACTGAGTCCTATTTCAAAGACTACTAACACTGCTCTAACTGTAGAAGAATGAGCTAATTATTTGCTCTAAATACAGCAGTGAATTTGAAAACAGAAACGTGAAACACATGAACCCCAAAATCTTAAATGCTTCTAATACAAAACATGCATGCCACAAAGAAAAGTGTTATATAACAACACATTTAGCACTGTGTTAAAAACATATATTCATGAGTATGAATTGATTTTTACTATTTTTTACAAAGGAAAACAGACAGTTAGTACATATATCATTCTGTGATTCATTTTGTGATCCTAAGCAAATGAAATACCAGGACATTACTGTATCTCAAAACTGAGTCCTATTTCAATGACTACTATCACTGCTTTAACTGTAGATCAAACTGCTATATAACTGATGTAAATAAAGCAGTGATTTTGAACACAGGCACGTGAAACACTTGAACTTCAGTAACTCGACAACCCTTCTTATATGAAACCCGCATACAATGAATAACTAAAACAGTTATATAACAATGCATTTAGCAATGAGTTAAATATATATATTCTTGAGTATGAATTGATTTTTACTATTTTGTACAGAGGAAAAGAGACAGTTAGTAGATCAACATTCTTTCATTCATTTTGTGATCTAAGCAGATGCAGTACAATTAAATTATTGTATATCAAAAAAGAGTCCTCTTTCAATGACTACTAACACTGCTTTACCTGTAGAAGAAATAGCTAGGTATCTGTTCTAAATACAGCAGTCAATTTGAAAACAGACACGTGAAACACATTAACTCCAATAACTTAAATGCTTCTTATACAAAACATGCATGCAATAAAGAAGTAAAAGTGTTATATAACAATGCATTTAGCAATGTGTTAAAAATATATATTCATTAGTATGAATTGATTTTTACTATTTTGTACAGAGGAAAAGACAGTGAGTAGATATAACATTCTGTTATTCATTTTGTGATTCTAAGCAGATGCAGTACAAGTACATTACTGTATCTCAAAACAGAGTCCTATTTAAATGACTACTAACACTGCTTTAACTGTAAATCAAACTGCTATGTTACTCCTGTAAATACAGCAGTGATTTTGAACACAGGCACGTGAAACACGAGAAATGTAGTAACTCTACAACCCTTCTTATATGCAACCCGCATACAATAAATAACTAAAACAGTTATATAACAATGCATTTAGCAATGTATTATATATATATTCTTGAATATGAATTGATTTTTACTATTTTGTACACAGGAAAACAGAGAGTTTGTATAGACACGATTCTTTCATTCTCTTTGAGATGCTAAGCAGATACAGGCAAAGTATTTTACTCTATCTCAAAACAGAGTCCAATTTAAATGACTACTAACACTCTTTTAACTGTAGAGCAAACAGCTCTGTAAAATCTGTAAATACTGCAGGGAATTTGAACAAAGCCACGTGAAACACAAAAAATCTACTAACTCTAGAATCCTTCTTTTATGTAACCAGCACACAGTGGATAACTAAAAGAGTTATATAACAATGCTTTTAGCAATGTGTTTAAAATATATATTCATGAGAATGAATTGATTTATACTGTTTTATACAGAGGAAAATAGACAGTTAGTAGATCAACATTTTTCATTCATTTTGTTATCTAAGCAGATGCAATACAATTAAATTAATTTATCTCAAAATTGAGTTTTATTTCAATGACTAATAAAACTGCTCTACCTGTAGAATAAACAGCTAGGTATCTATTCTAAACACAGCAGTGAATTTGAACAAAGGAACGTGAAACACAAGAACTCTAGTAACTCAAGAATCTTTATTATATGAAACCCGCATATAATCAATTACTAAAACAGTTATATAACAATGCATTTAGCAATGTGTTAAATATATATATTCATGAGAATGAAATGATTTTTATATTTTGTACAGAGGAAATCAAACAGTTAGTAGATATAATATTTTTTTTGTGGTGCTAAGCAGATGCAGTACTTGTACATTACTGTATCTCAAAACTGAGTCCTATTTCAATGACTAATAACACTGCTTTTACTGTAAATCAAACTGCTATGTAACTCCCGTAAATACAGCAGTGAATTTGAACACAGGCACGTTAAACACAAGAACTCTAGTAACTCTAGAACCTTTCTTATATGAAACCCACATACAATGAGTAACTAAAACAGTTATATAACAATGCATTTAGCAATGTGTTAAATATATATATTCATGAGTATAAATTGATTTTTCCTATTTTGTACACAGGAAAACAGACAGTTCGTAGATACACGATTCTTTCATTCTCTTTGAGATGCTAAGCAGATACAGGAAAAGTACTTTACTCTATCTCAAAACAGAGTCCTATTTCAATGACTACTAATGCTGATTTAACTGTAGAGCAAACACCTCTATAAATCCTGTAAATACTGCAGTGAATTTGATCACAGACACGTGAAACACAAGAAATCTACTAACTCTAGAAAACCTCTTTTAAGAAAACCTCATACAGCGAATAACTAAATAAGTTGTATAACAAAGCTTTTAGCAATGTGTTTAAAATATATATTCATGAGTATGAATTGATTATTACTATTTCGTACAAGGGAAGAGAGACAGTTATTAGATCAACATTCTTTCATTCATTTTGTGATCATAGTAGATACAGTACAACTAAATTACTCTACCTCAAAATTGAGTTTTATTTCAATGACTACTAACACTGCTCTACCTGTAGAAGAAACAGCTAGGTATCTGTTCTAAATACAGTGGGGAATTTGAAATCAGAGACGTGAAACACATGAACTCCAATAACTTAAATGCTTCTTATACAAAACATGCATGCAACAAAGAAGTCAAAGTGTTATATAACATCGCATTTAGCAATGTGTTAAAAATATAAATTCATGAGTATGAATTGATTTTTACTATTTTGTACAGAGGAAAACAGACAGTTAGTAGATATAACATTCTTTTATTCATTTTGTGATCCTAAGCAGATGAAGTACCAGTACATTACTGTATCTCAAAACCTAGTTCTATTTAAATGACTACTACCACTCATTTAACTATAGATCAAACTGCTATGTAACTCCAGTAAATACAGCAGTGATTTTGAACACAGGCATGTGAAACACGAGAACTCTAGGAACTCGACAACCCTTTTTATATGAAACCTGCATACAATGAATAATTAAAACAGTTATATAACAATGCATTTAGCAATGTGTTAAAAAGATATATATTCATGAGTATGAATTGATTTTTACTATTTTGTACACAAAAAAACAGACAGTTAGTACATACACCATTCCTTCATTCTGTTTGAGATGCTAAGCAAATACAGGACAAGAACTTTACTCTATCTCAAAACAGAGTCCTATTTCAATGACTTCTAACACTGTTTTAACTGTAGAGCAAACAGCTCTGTAAATCATGTAAATACTGCAGTGAATTTGAACCCAGAGACATGAAACACAATAAATCTACTAACTCAAGAATCCTTCTTTTTTTTTTTCAATAATTTTAATGACCCTGAAACAACATAATTTAGTTCCAAATGTTTAAACGTCCATTCCAATTGCTAAGCTGTGAAGTCAGCATTATTTGTATCTAACCAGCTATACAAAACTCATCGGTTTTTCTTTAAAAAAGGCAGTAGAGATCCAAAATAAGGGAGAGACTCCTAATTACAGGTCACGTTTACTAATCTAGCACCATAACTCCAGTCTCAGGACAACCTGCAAGTGGCTGGAAGGAGGAAGGTAGGAGGTGAGGGTGCTGGAAAAGGACGGCTCTTAACTCATGGCCCCATCCGTGCGCGAAGGCAGTGCAGGATCTAGCGAGGGCTGAGACTGGAGGTTAAGACAGAAGCGTTTGGTTTGGATGGAAAGGAGGCCCTTGGGAAGAACGGCCTCGGGATCCCTGGAGGCAGTGCTGGAGGTGGCCTCAGGAGCTAGGGGGTTTCTTCTTGGCATCCAAGTCCTTTTTAATGTCTTCAAGTATTTTAGCCAGGTTGGGTATGTCATAATTCTGAGCCAGATACATTCCAACCAGGTTGCCAAAAGTAAATCCAAGCGCCTAAATTGGCCCATGGGCGAGGTCAGCGAGGATGAAGTCCCAAGTCCATAGCATGGCCCGACAGCATTGAACATTCAGAATCCAGTCCCAGTATCCTGCTTCTGTGAAGCTGGGTGGTCGGGTCCCGGAATGTGCGTTATTACCAGCACCCAGAGATTCTGATGCCCCAAGAATCCTTCTTTTAAGAAACCTGCATACTGCGAATAACTAAAAGAGTTATATAACAACGCTTTTAGCAATGTGTTTAAAATATATATTCATGAGTATAAATTGATTTTAACTATTTTGTACAGAGGAAAAGAGACAATTCATAGATCAACAGTCTTTCATTCATTTTGTGATCTGAGCAGATGAAGTACAATTAAGTTACTTTATCTCAAAACTGAGTACTATTTCAATGATTACTAACACTAATCTACCTGTAGAAGAAACAACTAGGTATCTGTTTTAGAAACAGCAGGTAATTTGAACACAAGCACGTGAAAGACAATAACTCTAATAACTCAAGGACCGTTCTTTTATGAAACACGCATACAATGATCAACTAAAACAGTTATATAAATATGCATTTAGCAATGTGTTAAATATATATATTCATGAGTATGAAATGATTTTTACTATTTTGTACACAAAAAAACAGACAGTTAGTAGATACACAATTCTCTCATTCTCTTTGAGATGCTAAGCAGATACAGGCAAAGTACTTTGTCTCAAAACAGAGTATTATTTCAATGACTACTAACACCGTTTTAACTGTAGAGCAAACAGCTCTGTAAAACCTGTAAATACTGCAGTAAATTTGAAAAAAGACATGTGAAACACAAGAAATCTACTAACTCTAGAATCCTTCTTTTAAGAAACCCGCATACAGCGAACAACTAAAAGAGTTATATAAAAACGCTTGTAGCAATGTGTTTAAAATGTATATTCATGAGTATGAACTGAATTTTACTATTTTGTACAGAGGAAAATAGACAGTTAGTAGATCAACATTATTTCATTCATTTTGTGATTGAAGTAGATGCAGTACAATTAAATTACTGTATCTCAAATCTGAGTCCTATTTCAATGACTACTAACACTGCTCTAACTGTAGAAGAAAGAGGTAGGTATCTGTTCTAAATACAGCAGTGATTTTGAAAACAGACACGTGAAACACACGAACCCCAATAACATAAATGATTCTAATACAAAACATGCATGCAACAAAGAAGTAAAAGTGTTATATAACAACTCATTTAGCAATGTGTTAAAAATATATATTCATGAGTATGAATTGATTTTTACTATTTTGTACAGAGGAAAACAGTTAGTAGATATATCATTCTGTGATTCATTTTCTGATCCTAAGCAGATGCAGTACCAGGACATTACTGTATCTCAAAACTTAGTCCTATTTCAATAACTACTATCACTTCTTTAACTGTCGATCAAACTGCTATGTCACTCCTGTAAATAAAGCAGTGATTTTGAACACAGGCACATGAAACACTTGAACTCCAGTAACTGGACAGCCCTTCTTATATGAAACCCGCATACAATGAATAACTAAAACAGTTATATAACAATGCATTTAGCAATGAGTTACATATATATATTCTTGAGTATGAATTGATTTTTACTATTTTGTACACAGGAAAACAAACAGTTAGTAGAGACACAATTCTTTCATTCTTTTTGAGATGCTAAGCAGATACAGGACAAGAACTATACTCTATATTAAAAAAAGACCTATTTCAATGACTACTAACACTGTTTAAACGGTAGAACAAACAGCTCCGTAAATTCTGTAAATACTGCAGTGTATTTGAACACAGACATGTGAAACACAGGAAATCTACTAACTCTAGATTCCTTCCTTTAAGAAATCCGGATACAGTGAACAACTAAAAGAGTTATTTAACAACGCTTTTAGCAATGTTTTTAAAATATATTTCATGAGAATGAATTTATTTTTACAGAAAAAAAGTGACAGTTAGTAAATCAACATTCTTTCATTCATTTTGTGATCTAAGCAGATGCAGTACAATTAAATTACTGTATCTCAAAACTGAGTCCTATTTCAATGACTAATAACACTGCTCTACCTGTAAAAGAAACAGCTAGGTATCTGTTCTAAACACAGCAGTCAATTTGAAAACAGACACGTGAAACACAAGAACTCTAGTAACTCAAAAACCTTTATTATATGAAACCCGCATACAATCAATAACTAAAACAGTTATATAACAATGCATTTAGCAATGTGTTATATATATATATATATTCATGAGAATAAATTGATTTTTACTATTTTGTACACAGGAAAACAGACAGTTCGTATATACAAGATTCTTTCATTCTCTTTGAGATGCTAAGCAGATACAGGCAAAGTACTTTAATCTATCTCAAAACAGAGTCCTATTTCAATGACTACTAATGCTGTTTTAACTGTAGAGCAAACACCTCTATAAATCCTGTAAATACTGCAGTGAATTTGATCACAGACACGTGAAACACAGGAAATCTACTAACTCTAGAAAACCTCTTTTAAGAAAACTGCATACAACGAATAACTAAATAAGTTGTATAACAAAGCTTTTAGCAATGTGTTTAAAATATATATTCATGAGTATGAATTGATTATTACTATTCTGTACAGAGGAAGTTAAACAGTTATTAGATCAACATTCTTTCATTCATTTTGTGATCATAGCAGATACAGTACAATTAAATTACTGTATCTCAAAATTGAGTCCTATTTCAATGACTACTAACACTGCTCTACCTGTAGAAGAAACAGCTAGGTATCTGTTCTAAATACAGCAGGGAATTTAAGAACAGAGACGTGAAACACATGAACTCCAATAACTTAAATGCTTCTTATACAAAACATGCATGCAACAAAGGAGTAAAAGTGTTATATAACAACGCATTTAGCAATGTGTTAAAAATATATATTCATGAGTATGAATTGATTTTTACTATTTTGTACAGAGGAAAAAAGACAGTAGATATAACATTCTGTTATTCATTTTGTGATCCTATGCAGATGAAGTACCAGTACATTACTGTATCTTAAAACTGAGTTCTATTTCAATGACTACTAACACTGCTTTAACTCTAGATCAAACTGCTATGTAACTCCTGTAAATACAGCAATGATTTTGAACACAGGGACGTGAAACACGAGAACTCTAGGAATTCGACAACCCTTTTTATATGTAACCCGCATACAATGAATAACTAAAACAGTTATATAACAATGCATTTAGAAATGTGTTAAAAAGATATATATTCATGAGTATGAATTGATTTTTACTATTTTGTACACAAAAAAACAGACAGTTAGTACATACACCATTCCTTCATTCTGTTTGAGATGCTAAGCAAATACAGGACAAGAACTTTACTCTATCTCAAAACAGAGTCCTATTTCAATGACTACTAACACTGTTTTACCTGTAGAGCGAACAGCTCTGTAAATCCCATAAATACTACAGTGTATTTGAACACAAACACGTGAAACACAAGAAATCTACTAACTCTAGAATCCTTCTTTTAAGAAACTGGCATACAACGAATAACTAAAAGAGTTATATAACAACGCTTTTAGCAATGTGTTTAAAATATATATTCATGAGAATGAATTGATTTATACTATTTTGTAAAGAGGAAAAGAGACAGTTAGTAGATCAACATATTTTCATTCATTTTGTGATCTAAGCCGATGCAATACAATTAAATTACTTTATCTCAAAACTGAATTTTATTTCAATGACTAATAACACTGCTCTACCTGTAGAATAAACAGCTTGGTATCTGTTCTAAACACAGCAGTGAATTTGAACACAGGAACGTGAAACACAAGAACTCTAGTAACTCAAGAACCTTTATTATATGAAAGCCACATACAATGAATAACTAAAACAGTTATATAACAATGCATTTACCAATGTGTTAAATATATATATTCATGAGTATGAAATGATTTTTTCTATTTTGTACAGAGGAAATCAAAGATTTAGTAGATATAAAATTTTATTTTTGTGGTGCTAAGAAGATGCAGTACATGTACATTACTGTATCTCAAAACTGAGTCCTATTTCAATGACTAATAACACTACTTTAACTATAAATCAAACTGCTATGTAACTCCTGTAAATACAGCAGTGAATTTGAACACAGGCACGTTAAACACAAGAACTCTTGTAACTCTAGAACCTTTCTTATATGAAACCCACATACAATGAATAACTAAAACAGTTATATAACAATGCACTTAGCACTGTGTTAAATATATATATTCATGAGTATGAATTGATTTTTCCTATTTTGTACACAGGAAAACAGACAGTTCGTAGATACATGATTCTTTCATTCTCTTTGAGATGCTAAGCAGATACAGGCAAAGTACTTTACTCTATCTCAAAACAGAGTCCTATTTTAATGACTACTAATGCTGTTTTAACTGTAGAGCAAACACCTCTATAAATCCTGTAAATACTGCAGTGAATTTGATCACAGACACGTGAAACACTAGAAATCTACTAACTCTAGAAAACCTCTTTTAAGAAACCCGCATACAGCGAATAACTAAATAAGTTGTATAAAAAAGTTTTTAGCAATATGTTTAAAATATATATTCATGAGTATGAATCGATTTTTACTATTCTGTACAGAGGAAAAGAGACATTTCGTAGATCAACATTCTTTCATTCATTTTGTGATCTGAGCAGATGCAGTACAATTAAGTTACTGTATCTCAAAACTGAGTCCTATTTCAATGACTACTAACACTTTTCTACCTGTAGAAGAAACAGCTACGTATCTGTTCTAAAAACAGCAGTGAATTTGAACACAAGCACGTGAATGAGAAGAACTCTTGTAACTCAAGGACCCTTCTTCTATAAAATGCGCATACAATGACCAACTAAAACTGTTATATAACAATGCATTTAGCAGTGTGTTAAATATATATTCATGAGTATGAATTGATTTTTACTATTCTGTACAGAGGAAAAGAGACAGTTCGTAGATCAACATTCTTTCATTCATTTTGTGATCTAAGCAGAAGCAGTACAATTAAATTACTGTATCTCAAAACTGAGTTTTATTTCAATGACTACTAACACTGCTCTACCTGTAGAAGAAACAGCTAGGTATCTGTTCTAAATACAGCGGGGAATTTGAAAACAGAGACGTGAAACACATGAACTCCAATAACTTAAATGCTTCTTATTCAAAACATGCATGCAACAAAGAAGTAAAAGTGTTATATAACAACGCATTTAGCAATGTGTTAAAAATATATATTCATGAGTATGAATTGATTTTTACTATTTTGTACAGAGGAAAACAGAAAGTTAGTAGATATAACATTCTGTGATTCATTTTGTGATCCTAAGCAGATGAAGTACCAGTGCATTACTGTATCTCAAAACTGAGTTCTATTTAAGTGACTACTACCACTGCTTTAACTCTAGATCAAACTGCTATGTAACTCCTGTAAATACAGCAGTGATTTTGAACACAGGCACGTGAAACATGAGAACTCTAGGAACTCGACAACCCTTTTTATATGAAACCCGCATACAATGAATAACTAAAATAGTTATATAACAATGCATTTAGCAATGTGTTAAAAAGATATATATTCATGAGTATGAATTGATTTTTACTATTTTGTACAGAAAAATGTAGACAGTTAGTAGATACACCATTCCTTCATTCTTTTTGAGATGCTAAGCAAATACAGGACAAGAACTATAATCTATCTCAAAATAGAGTCCTATTTCAATGACTACTAACACTGTTTTAACTGTAGAGCAAACAGCTCTGTAAATCCTGTAAATACTGCAGTGAATTTGAACACAGAGACGTGAAACACAATAAATTTACTAACTCTAGAATTCTTCTTTTAAGAAACCCGCATACAGCAAATAACTAAAGGAGTTATATAACAATGCTTTTAGCAATGTGTTAAATATATATATTCATGAATATGAATTGATTTTTAATATTTTGTACAGAGGAAAACAGACAGTTAGTAGATATAACATTCTGTTATTCATTTTCTGATCCTAAGCAGATGCAGTACATGTACATTACTCTGTCTCAAAACTGAGTCCTATTTCAATGACTAATAACACTGTTTTTACTGTAAATCAAACTGCTATGTAACTCCCGTAAATACAGCAGTGTATTTGAACACAGGCATGTTAAACACAAAAACTCTAGTGACTCTAGAACCTTTCTTATATGAAACCCACATACAATGAGTAACTAAAACAGTTATATAACAATGCATTTAGCAATGTGTTAAATATATATATTCGTGAGTATAAAATGATTTTTACTATTTTGTACACAGGAAAACAGACAGTTCGTAGATACATGATTCTTTCATTCTCTTTGAGATGCTAAGCAGATACAGGAAAACTACTTTACTCTATCTCAAGACAGAGTCCTATTTCAATGACTACTAATGCTGTTTTAACTGTAGAGCAAACACCTCTATAAATCCTGTAAATACTGCAGTGAATTTGATCACAGACACGTGAAACACAAGAAAACTACTAACTCTAGAAAACTTCTTTTAAGAAAACCGCATACAGCGAATAACTAAATAAGTTGTATAACAAAGCTTTTAGCAATGTGTTTAAAATATATATTCATGAGTATGAATTATTACTATTCTGTACAGAAAAAGAGAGACAGTTATTAGATCAACATTTTTTCATTCATTTTGTGATCATAGCAGATACAGTACAATTAAATTACTGTATCTCAAAATTGAGTCCTATTTCAATGACTATTAACACTGCTCTACCTGTAGAAGAAACAGCTAGGTATCTGTTCTAAATACAACGGTGAACTTGAAAACACAGACGTGAAACACATGAACTCCAATAACTTAAATGCTTCCTATACAAAACATGCATGCAACAAAGAAGTAAATGTGTTATATAACAACGCATTTAGCAATGTGTTAAAAATATATATTCATGAGTATGATTTGATTTTTACTATTTTGTACAGAGGAAAACAGACAGTTAGTAGATATATCATTCTGTGATTCATTTTGTGATCCTAAGCAGATGAAGTACCAGTACATTACTGTATCTCAAAACTGAGTTCTATTTAAATGACTACTACCACTGCTTGAACTCTAGATCAAACTGCTATGTAACTCCTGTAAATACAGCAGTGATTTTGAACACAGGAACGTGAAACATGAGAATTCTAGGAACTCGACAAACCTTTTTATATGAAACCTGCATACAATGAATAACTAAAACAGTTATATAACAATGCATTTAGCAATGTGTTAAAAAGATATATATTCATGAGTATGAATTGATTTTTACTATTTTGTACACAAAAAAACAGACAGTTAGTAGATACACCATTCCTTCATTCTTTTTGAGATGCTAAGCAAATAAAGGAAAAAGAACTTTACTCTATCTCAAAACAGAGTCCTATTTTAATGACTACTAACACTGTTTTAACTGTAGAGCAAACAGCTCTGTAAATCTTGTAAATACTGCAGTGAAATTGAACACAGAAACGTGAAACACAATAAATCTACTAACTCTAGATTCCTTCTTTTAAGAAACCCGCATACAGCGAATAACTAAAAGAGTTATATAACAACGCTTTTAGCAATGTGTTTAAAATATATATTCATGAGTATGAATTGATTTTTACTATTTTGTACAGAGGAAAAGAGACAGTTCTAGATCATCATTCTTTCATTCATTTTGTGATCTGAGCACATGCCGTACAATTAAGTTACTGTATCTCAAAACTGAGTCCTATTTCAATGATTACTAACACTACTCTACCTGTAGAAGAAACAGCTAGGTATCTGTTTTAAAAACAGCAGTGAATTTGAACACAAGCACGTGAAAGACAAGAACTCTATTAACTCAAGGACCGTTCTACTATGAAACGTGCATACAATGATCAACTAAATCAGTTATATAACAATGCATTTAGAAATGTGTTAAATATATATATTCATGAGTATTAATTGATTTTTACTATTTTGTACACAGGAAAAGAGACAGTTCATAGATACACAGTTCTTTCATTCTCTTTGAGATGCTAAGAAGATACAGGCAAAGTACTTTACTCTATCTCAAAACAGAGTCCTATTTCAATGACTACGAACACTGCTTTCCCTGTAGAGCAAACAGCTATGTAACTTCTTTTAATAGTGCAGAGAATTTGAAAAAAGACATGAGAAACACCTGTTCTCCATTATTATAAACGCTTCTTATACAAAACTCACATGCAACAAATAAGTAAGAGTTATATAACAATGCATTTAGCAAAGTGTTATAAATATATATTCAAGAGTATGCATTGAGCTTACTATTTTGTACAAAGGAAAACAGACAGTTAGTAGATCAACATTCTTTCATTCAATTTGTGATCTAAAAAGATGCAGTACAATTAAATTGCTGTATCTTAAAATTGAGTCCTATTTCAATGACTACTAACACTGCTTTACCTGTAGAAAAAACAGCTATGTTACTGCTGTAAATACAGCGGTGATTTTCAAAACAAACATGAGAAACACATGTTCTCCATTAAATTAAACGCTTCTTATGCAAAACCCACATGCAACAAATAAGTAAGATTTATATAACAATGCATTTAGCAATGTGATAAAAATATATTTTCATGAGTATGAATTGATTTTTACTATCTTGTACAGAGGAATAGAAACAGTTAGTAGATCAACATTCTTTTATTCATTTTGTGATCTAAGCAAATGCATTACAATTAAATTACTTTATCTCAAAACTGAGTCATATTTCAATGACTACTAACACTGCTCTACCTGTAGAAGGAAGAGCTATGTAACTGTTGTAAATACAGCAGTGAATTTGAAAACAGATACGTGAAACACATGAACCCAAATAAATTAAACGCTTCTTGTACAAAATCCGTATGCAACAAAAAAGTAAAAGAGTTATATAACAACGCATTTAGCAATTTGTTAAATATATATATTCATGAGTATGAATTGATTTTTATTATTTTGTACACAGGAAAACAGACAGTTAGTAGATAAACCATTCTTTCATTCTTTTTGAGATTCTAAGCATATACAGGACAAGAAAAATATCTCAAAACAAAGACCTATTTCAATGACTGATACCACTGCTTTAACTGGAGAGCAAACAGCTCTGTAACTCCTTTAATACTGCAGTGAATTTGAACACAGACACGTGAAACACAAGCACTCTACTAACTCTAGAATCCTTCTTTTAAGAAACCCGCATACAACGAATAACTAACAGAGTTATATAACAAAGCTATTTGCAATGTGTTTAAAATATATATTCATGAGTATGAATTGATTTTTACTATTTTGTACAGACGAAAAGAAACAGTAGATCAACATTCTTTCATTCATTTTCTGATCTAAGCAGATGCAGTACAATTAAATTACCGTATCTCAAAACTGAATCCTATTTCAATGACTACTAACACTGCTCTACCTGTAGAAGAAACAGCTATGTAACTGTTGTAAATACAGCAGTGAATTTGAACACAGGCATGTGAAACACAAGACCTCTAATATGTCTAGAACCCTTCTTATATGAAACCCGCATTAAATGAATAACTTAAACTGTAATATAACAATGCATTTAGCAATGTGTTAAATATATATATTCATGAGTATGAGTTTATTTTTATTATTTTGAACAGAGGAAAATTGACAGTTAGTAAAAAAACATTCTTTTATTCATTTTGTGATTCTAAGCAGATGAAGTACAAGTATACTACTGTATCTCAAAGCTGAGTCCTATTTCATTGACTACTAACACTGCTTTAACTGTAGAATAAACTGCTATGTAACCCCTGTAAATACACCAGTGAATTTGAACACAGGCACGTGAAACACAAAAACTCTACTAACTCTAGAAACCTTCTTATATGAAACTGGCATACAATGAATAAATAAAACAGTTATATAACAATGAATTTAGCAATGTGTTAAATATATATATTCATGAGAATGAATTGATTTTTAATATTTTGTACAGAGGGAAACAGACAGTTACTAGATATAACACTCTTTTATTCATTTTGTAATTCTAAGCAGATGCAGTACATGTACTTTTCTCTATCTCAAAACTGAGTCCTATTTCAATGACTACTAACACTGCTTTCCCAGTAGAGCAAGCAGCTATGTAACTCTCTTAAATAGTGCAGAGAATTTGAAAAGAGACACGAGAAACACATGTTCTCCATTAACTTAAACGCTTCTTATCAAAACCCACATGCAACAAATAAGTAAAAGTTATATAAAAATGCATTTAGCAATGTGTTAAAAATATGTATGCAAGAGTATGAATTGAGTTTACTATTTTTTACAGAGGAAAACAGACAGTTAGTAGATCAACATTCTTTCATTCATTTTGTGATTCTAAGCAGATGCAGTACAATTACATTACTGTATCTCAATACTGAGTCGTATTTCAATGATTACTAACACTGCTTTCCCTGTAGAGTAAACAGCTATGTAACTCTTTTAATAAGTGTAGAGAATTTGAAAACAGACACGAGAAACACATGTTCTCCATTAACTTAAACGCTTCTTGTACAAAATTCGCATGCAACAAATAAGTCAGAGTTATATAACAATGCATTTAACAATGTGTTAAAATATATATTCAAGAGTATGATTTGAGTTTATTATTTTTTACATAGGAAAACAGACACTTATTTGATCAACATTCTTTCATTCATGTTATGATCTAAGCAGATGCAGTACAAGTACATTACTGTACATCAAAACTGAGTCCTATTTCAATGACTACTAACAATGCTTCCCTGTAGAGCAAACAGGTATGTAACTCCTTTAAATAGTGCAAAGAATTTGAAAACAGACACGAGAAACACATATTCTCAATTAATATAAACGGTTCTTATACAAAACACACATGCAATAAATAAGTAAGAGTTATATAACATTGCATTTAGCAATGTGTTACAAATATATATTCATGAGAATGAATTGAGTTTACTATTTTGTATGGAGGAAAACAGTCAGTTAGTAAATAGATCAACATTCTTTCATTTATTTTGTGATGCTATGCAGATGCAGTACAATTTTATTACTGTATCTCAAAACTGAGTCCTATTTCAAGACTACTAACAATGCTCTACTTGTAGAAGAAACAGCTATGTAACTGTTGTAAATACAGCAGTAAATTTCAAAACAAACATGTGAAACACATGTTCTCCATTCAATTAAACGCTCCTTAAACAAAACCCGCATGCAACAAATAAGTAAAAGTTATATAACTATGAATTTAGCAATGTGATAAAAATATATATTCATGAGTATGAATTGATTTTTACTATTTTGTACAGAGGAAAACAGACAGTTAGTAGATATAACATTCTTTTACTAATTTTGTGATTGTAAGCAGATGCAGTACAAATACATTACTCTATCTCAAAACTGAGTCTTATTTCAATGATTACTAACACTGCTTTAACTGTAGATAAAACTGCTATGCAACTCCTGTAAATACAGCAGTGAATGTGAACACAGGCACTTGAAACACAAGAACTCTAGTAACTCTAGATCCCTTCTTATATGAAACCCGCATAAAATGAATAACTAAAACAATTATATAACAATGCATTTAGCAATGTGTTAAATACATATATTCATGAGTATGAATTGATTTTTACTATTCTGTACACTAGAAAACAGACAGTTAGTAGATACACCATACTTTCATTCTTTTTGATATTCTAACCAGATACAGGACAAGTTCTTTATCTCAAAACAGAGTCCTATATCAATGACTACTAATACTGTTTTAACTGTAGAGCAAACAGCTCTGTAACTTCTGTAAATACTGCAGTGAATTTGAACACAGACACGTGAAACACGAGCAATCTACTAACTCCAAAATCCTTCTTTAAGAAACCCGCATAAAAGGAATAACTATGAAGGTTATATAACAAAGTTTTTAGCAATGTGTTTAAAATATATATTCATGAATATGAATTGATTTTTACTATTTTGTACAGAGGAAAAAAATAGTTAGTATATCAAAATTCTTTCAATCATTTTGTGATCTAAGCAGATGCAGTACAATTAAATTACTGTATCTAAAAACTGAGTCCTATTTCAATGACTACTAACACTGCACTACCTGTAAAAGAAACAGCTATGTAAATGTTGTAAATACAGCAGGGAATTTAAAAACAGACAAGTGAAACACATGAACTCTAATAACTTAAATGCTTCTTATACAAAACCCACATGCAACAAAGAAGTAAAAGTGTTATATAACAATGCATTTAGCAATGTGTTAAAAATATATATTCATGAGTATGAATTGATTTTTACTATTTTGTACAGAGGAAAACAGACAGTTAGTAGATATCACATTATTTATTCATTTTGTGAAGCTAAGCAGATTCAGTACAAGTACATTACTGTATCTCAAAACTGAGTCCTATTTCAATGACTAACAACCTTGCTTTAACTGTAAAACAAACGGCTATGTATCTCCTGTAAATACAGCACGAAATTTGAACACAGGCACTGAAACACAAGAACTCTAGTAACTCTAGAACACTTTTTATATGAAATCAGTACACAATGAATAACTAAATCAGTTATATAACAATGCATTTAGCAATGTGTTAAAAATATATATTCATGAGTATGAATTGAGTTTACTATTTTGTACAGAAGAAAACAGACAGTTAATAGATCAACATTCTTTCATTCATTTTGTGATGCTAAGCAGATACAGGACTAATACTTTACACTATCTCAAAACAGAGTCCTATTTCAATTACTACTAACACTGTTTTAACTGTAGGGCAAACAGCTCTGTAACACCTGTAAATACTACAGTTAATTTGAACACAGACACGTGAAACACAAAAACTCTACTAACTCTAGAATCCTTTTTCTAAGAAACCTGAATAAAACGAATAACTAAAAGAGTTATATAACAAAACTTTTAGCAATGTCTTTAAAATATATATTCATGAGTATGAATTGATTTTTACTATTTTGTACAGAGGAAAAAAGACAATTAGTAGATCAACATTCTTTCATTCATTTTGTGACCTAAGCAGATGCAGTACAATTAAATTACTGTATCTCAAAACTGAGTCTTATTTCAATGACTACTAACACTGCTTTACCTGTAGAAGAAACAGCTTTGTAACAGTTGTATATGCAGCAGTGAATTTAAAAACAGACACGTGAATCACATGAACTCCAATATCATAAACGCTTCTTATACAAAACCCGCATGCAACAAAAAGTAAGAGCGTTATATAACAACACATTTAGCAATGTGTTAACTATATATATTCATGATTATGAATTGATTTTTACTATTTTGTACAGAGGAAAACAGATAGTTAGTAGATATAACATTCCTTTTATTCATTTTTTGATGCTAAGCAGATGCAGTACAAGTACATTACTTTATCACAAAACTGAGTCCTATTTCAATGACTACTAACACTGATTTAACTGTAGAACAAAGTGCTTTGTAACTCTTGTAAATACAGCAGTGAATTTGAACATAGGCACGTGAAACACAAGAGCTCTAGTAACTCTAGAACCCTTCTTATATGAAACCCGCATACAATGAATAACTAAAACAGTTACATAGCCTGACCTGTGGTGGCGCAGTGGATAAAGCGTCAACCTGGAAATGCTGAGGTCGCCGGTTCGAAAACTGGGCTTGCCTGGTCAAGGCACATATGGGAGTTGATGCTTCCATCTCCTCCCCCACCTTCTCTCTCTGTCTCTCTCTCCTCTCTGTCTCTCTCTCTCCCTTTCTCTCTCCTCTCTAAAATGAATAAATAAAATTTAAAAAAAAGTAAAAAAAAATAAATAAATAAAACAGTTATATAACAATGCATTTAGCAATGTGTTAAATATATATATATATTCATGAGAATCAATTGATTTTTACTATTTTGTACAGAGGAAAACAGACAGTTAATAGATATAACATTCTTTTATTCATTTTGTGAATGTTAAGCAGCTGCAGTACAAGTACAATACTGTATCTCAAAACTGAGTCCTATTTCAATGACTAATACCACTGCTATCCCTGTAGAGCAAACACCTATGTAACTCTTTTAATATGTGCAGAGAATTTGAAAACAGACACGAGAAACACATGTTCTCCTTTAACTTAAATGCTTCTTATACAAAACCCGCATGGAACAAATAAGTATGTGTTATATAACAATGCATTTATCAATGTGTTCAAAATATATATTCATGAGAATGAATTGAGTTTACTATTTTGTACAGAGGAAAACAGACAGTTAGTAAGTAGATCAACATTCTTTCATTCATTTTGTGATGCTATGCAGATGCAGTACAATTATATTACCGTATCTCAAAACTGAGTCCTATTTCAAGACTACTAACAATGCTTTACCTGTAAAAGAAACAGCTATGTAACTGTTGTAAATACAGCAGTAAATTTCAACACAGACATGTGAAACACATGTTCTCCATTAAATTAAACGCTTTTTATACAAAACCCTCATGCAAAAAATAAGTAAGAGTTATATAACAATGCAATTATCAATGTGATAAAAATATATATTCATGAGTATGAATTGATTTTTACTATTTTGTACAGAGGAAAACAGACATTTAGTAGATATAACATTCTTTTATTCATTTTTTGATGCTTAGCAGAGGCAGTACAAATACATTAGTGTATCTCAAAACTGAGTTCTATATCAATGACTACTAACACTGCTTTAACTGTAGATCAAACTGCTATGTAACTCCTGTAAATACAGCAGTGAATTAGAACACAAGCACGTGAAACCCATGAACTCTAGTAAATTCAGAACACTTCTTATATGAAACACGCATACAATGAATAACTAAAACAGTTCTTTAAGAATGCATTTAGCAATGTGTTAAATATATATATTCATAATTATGAATTGATTTTTATTATTTTGTACACAGGAAAACAGACAGTTAGTAGATTCATCATTCTTTTATTCTTTTTGAGATGTTAAGCAGATACAGGACAAGTACTTTACCTCAAAACAGAGTTCTATTTCAAGGACTACTAACACTGTTTTAACTGTAGAGCAAACAGCTCTGTAACTCCTGGAAATACAGCAGTGAATTTGAACACAGACACGTGAAACACCAGAACTCTACTAACCCTAGAATCTTTCTTTTAAGAAACTCGCATACAACGAATAACTAAAAGAATTATATAAAAACGCTTTTAGCAATGTGTTTAAAACATATGTTCATGAGTATGAATTGATTTTTACCATTTTGTACAAAGGAAAGAGACAGTTAGTAGGTCAACATTCTTTCATTCATTTTGTGATCTAAGGTGATGCAGTACAATTAAATTACTGTATCTCAAAACTGAGTCCTATTTCAATGACTACTACGACTGCTCTACCAGTAGAAGAAACAGCTATGTAACTGTTGTAAATACAACAGTGAATTTGAAAACAGACACAGGAAACACATGAACTCCAATTACTTAAAAGCTGCTTATACAAAACCCGCATGCAACAAAAAAGTAATAGAGTTATATAACAACACATTTAGCAATGTGTTAAAAATATATATTCATTAGTATGAATTGATTTTTATTATTTTGTACAGAGGAAAACAGACAGTTAGTAAATATAACATTCTTTTATTCATTTTGTGTTGCTAAGCAGATGAAATACAATTATATTACTGTATGTAAAAACTGAGTCCTAAGTGACGTCACGGAAATGGCGCCGTGAGCAGCGCATCCGACAGCTCTCCCCTAAATCACAACAAATTTATCAACTAGAAACAGAAAAATTTATCCTCGGAGCATTCCGGAGTTCCACACAAACTGATAGCGAAAGGACTGTTATCACTTGAATCTGAGAGACGAGGGTGTGGAGGAATCGACCACAGGGACGTTCTTTCAAACTGCAAGGAAGTGCGCCTGTGGTGAGTCAGCCCATATACTTGGGAACCGCGAGCCGCCGCGAGCCACTGCGAGCCCCCGCGAGCCACCAACGCGAGCGGCCGCTTCCTACCACCACCGCGAGCGCCCGCCATGAGCAGCCGCGCGCGCCCTGTCCGGTTGAGCACCACTGACGTTCCCAGCGGCCTGCACACTGCGAGTGGGGGTCGCCGGCCACCGGTGCCCGGAGCGCCCCATTCACGTGCATGCCTTGGGCATTCCACGCGCCCAGGGCGCCCTGCTGGCCTGCACACCCAGGGGGCTCCATTATCCTGCGCCTGGTGCGGTCAAGCCGCCAGCGGCGGGGCGAGCGGGAGAGGCTTGGGAGATTCTCTCAGTGGACAGGGCACCTCACCCAGCCATTCAAGCTAACAATCAAGCGTTGGGAGAGGGGCGCACGCAGGCAGCCTAAAATACCTTCGGAAGCACAGATGCGACCCAATCACTGAAATTAGCTTAACCCATAAAATCTGCGCACCCTCGGTTCTAATTGATATGATCTCTCTCAGTTCAGCGATCCAAGACAAGAGGCGTGATATTTTTTAGTGCCTCTCGCTAAAGGGGCGGGGGCAACTTCTGATTGATAGAGCCTCCATATTCAGGGATAAACGCTAACAAGAAGGACTTGGCAGATAATAAGGCCTATACTACACTAGTCGTAAGCAGAGACTAGTGCCTCTTCTTCCCTGAAAAAACAGGCTACAAAGTGTGGAAAGCCTGGGTTGAGAGGTCCAACTAAATGATAGGCGCTGAACAGTCACCTTGACAACAATTGACTCCCACCCCCGCCTGATTACACTGGAGGCCCTGACTGCCAGAGCATTTCCCAAAGCCTTGCACTGAGTGGGGATAGAGTGGGGATTTCCCAGCTCTTTGATCCTCTTACTACCCAGGCAGAAGCAGTTGCAGCCTTATAGCTGGATCACCAGGCTGCTAATTCAGAAAGGGGGGACTAGGAGAGAGAATCCAGGAAAGCAAAATCTCTCATCGTTGGACCCCTGAAACACCAACAAGCCTTTACTTCCAGCAAGACTAAAGCCAATTATATGACATTGCCATAGAATCCCATCAACTGCAAATCCCTACCTAAGAGTGACACAGGGGCAAAGCCTGGGGTACAGAGTCACCGACCAGGAAGAGGGAGAGAAAAGAAAAAGGAAGATGTTAACCTCTCAAAATCAAGAAAAACCCACAGACTTTACAACTTGATCCACTAATTTTTTGTTGTTGTTGTTGTTGTTTGTTTCTTCTATCTTTTTGCCTTTATTTCCTCCACCTCGGTCCTTCTATTCTCTGCCCATCTTATGCTTCCCCTTTCTTGAACTACACTACCCATGAGTGTTGCATTTTATTTTTCTTCTTCATCCTCACTCTCCTTTAAGGTTATACTCCAAAACACTTAACTCTCACTCTCTCCTCTTTTGTTTTTTTTTTGACTTGCTTTATTTTGTTTTTTTCTCTTCCTATTTTATTTCTTCCTTCGTTTCTCTCTTTTTCTTATTTTTTCCTTTCTATTCGTTTTTTCTTTTCTCATTTTACTTTCCTCCTATATAATCCTCAATCACGAACAAATTAGTTAATTTGGGACTCAAGGCTTTTTTTTGGCTTTATTTCTCCTTTTTGCTTTTGTTTTAATTTTTTTTCTTGTTTGTTTATTTTTGTGTCATTTTGGGTCCTCCCAACCCAAGGTCTCCATTGTATTTAATCTTCGCTCCATTTAATACAACAGATTTTTACTTATTATTTTTATTTTTTTTCTTTATTATTCTTTTTTGGTCCTTTTTTGTGGTTCCCTCTTATCCCTCTCATTATATCTCTTAGTTGACCATCACTTTCAAGCAAATCATCTTATGCTTGTCTAAGATTTTCTTCCTTTTTTTATGCCTTTAGTAGGTCCCTACTCCCTTTTTTTGCCCCTTGAACTCTTCAACCCAAATCAGGCACTCCATTATAGGCACGATATTTCCCTGACAAGGGGAGAGGAGGGAAAGAGAAGAGAGAAAAAAAGGGGGAAATAATAAATTATTACTGATTTTTTTTTGTGGGGTGTTTTACCTTTTTTTTTTTTACTTTTTACTCTTTATTAATTCTAATTAGTGCTATCAATAAGACCACCATCAGATGCCGATAAGAAAGAGGAAATGGAATATTATGGATACAAAAGAAAGAGAGGTAACACAAATAGATGTGGAAAAATCTATGGAGAAAAGACTTAACATATTGGAAGCCTTGGAGCTAAATGACAGAGAATTTAAAATAGAAATCTTAAAAATACTCAGAGATATACAAGAAAACACAGAAAGGCAATATAGGGAGATCAGAAAACAACTCAATGAACACAAAGAATATATTACCAAGGAAATTGAAACTATAAAAACAAATCAAACAGAAATGAAAAACTCAATTCACGAGCTGAAAAACGAGGTAACAAGCTTAGCTAACAGAACAGCCCAGATTGAAGATAGGATTAGTGAAATAGAAGACAAACAACTTGAGGCACAACAGAGAGAAGAAGAAAGAGACTCAAAAATAATAAAAAACGAGAAAGCCCTACAGGAATTATCTGACTCCATCAGAAAGAATAACATAAGAATAATAGGTATATCAGAGGGAGAAGAGAAAGAAAATGGAATGGAGAATATACTCAAACAAATAATAGACGAGAACTTCCCAAGCCTGTGGAAGGAACTAAAGCCTCAAATTCAAGAAGCAAACAGAACACCAAGTTTTCTTAACCCCAAAAAACCCACTCCAAGGCACATCATAATAAAGATAACACAAACCAATGACAAAGAAAAAATTCTCAAGGCAGCCAGGGAAAACAAGAGTACAACATATACAGGAAGGCCTATTAGATTATCATCAGATTTCTCAGCAGAAACTCTACAAGCTAGAAGAGAGTGGACCCCAATATTTAAAGCCCTGAAAGAGAGGAAATTTCAGCCAAGAATATTATACCCATCAAAGCTATCCTTCAAGTATGAAGGAGATATAAAAACATTCACAAATACAGAAAACATGAGAGAATTTATCAACAGAAAGCCCCCACTCCAGGAAATACTAAAGGGGGTTTTCCAACCAGATTCAAAGAACAAAAGAAAACAACACCACAAGTAACAGCTCCACCAAGAACACAATAAAACCAAACTTAAACTGTGACAACAAAAGAAAAAAATAGGGGAGAGGATGGAGATTAACAGTAGCAAAGGATGATGAAGTGCAGAAATACTTATAAGATAGGGTACTACAATGAATATGGTAGGTACCCTTTTCATTACATAATGGTAACCACCCTTAAAAAAACCACCACAAAAACACTTGACTTAAAAAAGGTAGCAACAAAGGAAAAAAGTATGGAACACAAACAAACAAAAACAAATGATAGAAAAACAAGAGAAGAATCAAACTAGATACAAAACTAACAGAAAGCAATTTATAAAATGGCAGTAGGGAACCCACAAGTGTCAATAATTACACTAAATGTAAATGGATTAAATTTACCAATAAAAAGACACAGAGTAGCAGAATGGATTAAAAAAGAAAATCCAACTATATGCTGCCTACAAGAAACATATCGAAGCAACAAGGATAAAAACAAATTCAAAGTGAAAGGCTGGAAAACAATACTCCAAGCAAACAACACCCAAAAAAAAGCAGGCGTAGCAAAACTCATATCTAATAATGCTGACTACAAGACAGAAAAAGTACTCAGAGACAAAAATGGTCATTTCATAATGATTAAGGGGAAGTTGAATCAAGAAGACATAACAATCCTTAATAAATATGCACCAAACCAAGGAGCACCAAAATATATAAGACAGCTACTTATTGACCTTAAAACAAAAACTAACAAAAATACAATCATACTTGGAGACCTCAATACACCGCTGACGGCTCAAGATCGGTCATCCAAACAGAGAATCAATAAAGATATAGTGGCCTTAAACGAAATACTAGAACACTGGATATGATAGACATCTACAGGACACTTCATCCCAAAGCGACAGAGTATACATTTTTCTCTAGTGTACATGGAACATTCTCAAGAATTGACCATATGTTGGGCCACAAAGACAAGATCAGCAAATTTAGAAAAATTGAAATTGTACCAAGCATATTTTCTGATCATAAAGCCTTGAAACTGGAATTCAACTGCAAAAAAGAGGGGGAAAAACCCACAAAAATGTGGAAACTAAACAACATACTTCTAAAAAATGAATGGGTCAAAGAAGAAATAAACGCAGAAATCAAAAGATATATACAGACAAATGAAAATTAAAATACGACATATCAGAATCTCTGGGATGCAGCAAAAGCAATAATAAGAGGAAAGTTCATATCACTTCAGGCCTATAGGAACAAACAAGAGAGAGCGGAAGTAAACCACTTAACTTCACACCTTAAGGAACTAGAAAAAGAAGAACAAAGACACCCCAAAACCAGCCGAAAAAGGAGATAATAAAAATCAGAGCAGAAATAAATGAAATAGAGAACAGAAAAACTATAGAAAAAATCAATAAAACAAGGAGCTGGTTCTTTGAAAAGATCAACAAAATTGACAAACCCTTGGCAAGACACACCAAGGAAAAAAGACACAGGACTCAAATAAATAAAATCCAAAATGAAAGAGGAGTGATCACCACAGACATCATAGATATACAAAGAATTATTGTAGAATACTATGAAAAATTATATGCCACCAAATAGAAAAATCTAGAAAAAATGGATAAATTCCTAGAACAATACAACCTTCCTAGACTGAGTCATGAAGAAGCAGAAAGCCTAAACAGACCAATCAGCAGGGAGGAAATAGAAAAAACTATTAAAAATCTCCCCAAAAATAAAAGTCCAGGCCCAGACGGTTATACTAGTGAATTCTATCAAACATTCAAAGAAGACTTGGTTCCTATTCTACTCAAAGTCTTCCAAAAAATTGAAGAAGAAGCAATACTTCCAAACACATTTTATGAGGCCAACATAACCCTCATACCAAAACCTGGCAAGGAAGGCACAAAGAAAGAAAACTACAGACCAATATCTCTAATGAATACAGATGCTAAAATACTAAACAAAATACTGGCAAACCGAATACAACAACATATTAAAAAAATAATACATCATGATCAAGTGGGATTCATCCCAGAATCTCAAGGATGGTTCAACATACGCAAAACGGTTAACGTAATACACCATATCAACAAAACAAAGAACAAAAACCACATGATCTTATCAATAGATGCAGAAAGGCTTTTGATAAAATACAACACAATTTTATGTTTAAGACTCTCAACAAAATGGGTATAGAAGGAAAATATCTCAACATAATAAAGGCCATATATGATAAACCATCAGCCAACACCCTATTAAACGGAATAAAACTGAGGACTTTCTACCTTAAATCAGGAACAAGACAGGGTTTTCCACTCTCTCCACACTTATTCAACGTGGTGCTAGAAGTTCTGGCCAGAGCAATCAGACAAGACAAAGAAATAAAAGGCATCCATATCGGAAAAGAAGAAGTAAAGCTATCACTTTTTGCTGATGATATGATCTTATACATCGAAAACCCGAAGGATTCCACAAAAAGATTATTAGAAACAATAAACCAATACAGTAAGGTCGCAGGATACAAAATTAACATACAAAAGTCCATAGCCTTTCTATATGCCAACAATGAAATATTAGAAAACAAACTCAAAAAAATAATCCCCTTCACGATTGCAACAAAAAAAATAAAATACCTAGGAATAAACATAACAAAGAACGTAAAGGACCTATATAATGAAAATTAGAAAGCATTGTTAAGGGAAATCGAAAAAGATACAATGAGATGGAAAAATATTCCTTGTTCTTGGATAGGAAGAATAAATATAATCAAAATGGCCATATTACCTAAAGCAGTATACAAATTTAATGCAATTCCCATCAAAATCCCTATGAGATTTTTTAAAGAAATGGAACAAAAAATCATCAGATTTATATGGAACTATAAAAAACCCTGAATAGCCAAAACAAACCTAAGGAAAAAGAATGAAGCTGGGGGCATTACAATACCTGACTTTAAACTATATTATAGGGCCACGATAATCAAAACAGCATGGTATTGTCAAAAAAATAGACACTCAGACCAATGGAACAGAATAGAAAGCCCAGAAATAAAACCACATATATATGGTCAAATAATCATTGATAAAGGGTCCAACAACACACAATGGAGAAAAGAAAGCCTCTTCAACAAATGGTGTTGGGAAAACTGGAAAGCCACATGCAAAAGAATGAAACTCGACTACAGCCTGTCCCCGTGTACTAAAATTAATTCAAAATGGATCAAAGACCTAAATATAAGACCTGAAACAATAAAGTACATAGAAGAAGACATAGGTACTAAACTCATGGACCTGGGTTTTAAAGAACATTTTATGAACTTGACTCCAATGGCAAGAGAAGTGAAGGC
Source organism: Saccopteryx bilineata (assembly GCF_036850765.1). NCBI lineage: Eukaryota > Metazoa > Chordata > Mammalia > Chiroptera > Emballonuridae > Saccopteryx > Saccopteryx bilineata. Next base: position 244,051 of record NW_027095454.1, read on the forward strand.
AAAGATAAATGAATGGGACTACATCAGAATTAAAAGTTTTTGCGAGATGACGTCAGAGTAATGGCGGGGTAGGAAGCGATACCGATAAATCTCCCCCAAAACTCAACAAGATCTTCAACCAGAAACAGAAAAACCTATACTTGGAGCTTCCAGATGCTTCACAATACACCCAAAGGTATGATTGAGTGAAAAATTGGCTAAATATATAACCAAACCCCGAAGGAAATAGGGAGTAAGAAATGCTCCGCCTTCCTCACTAACCTAAACAGGGCGGCTTTCTCTGGTAACTGTGAATATAGAAACTGAGGCGGGCAAAGGGGGTGAATAGATCCAGGCTGCCGCGGCACAAACGGCCGAACCAGGCTGTGGCACACAGATCCAAGCCGAGGAAAATCTGATCCTGTGGCAACCCGGGCAATACAAGCTAACACTCGCGCCAAACCCAAACAAAGAAAGACAAGCGGAGCGGCCATTTTACCCAGTCTCCTGGTCGGTGCGCAGTTAGTGGGCGAGAATTTCTTCCTAGGCCCCGAGAGTGGGTGCCCGTGTTGCCCCACGGAGAGGCAGGGTCAGAGGCCTTTCTGTGGGCCGAGGACAGAGTCTCTGGGCAGCCCCAGTGCCCTGGGAAAGCCACGCACGGGAGGGAGTGAGAACTACTTCCAACGGTGGAGATTTTCCGTGCTGGTGAGGGTTTCACTCAGAGGGAACCGCGGCCGGCCTCATATCCTGGTGTGCGCGTGCAGATAAGGAGTGAGCGATTCCTCCGAGTGCCTCCGCAGTGCGCGCCCGTGTTATCGCAGAGAGGGGCAGAGTCAGGGGCCTTTGTGTGGGCCAAAGCGGAATCTCGAGCCGCCCCAGCGCCTTGCAAAAGCCGCGCACGGGGACAAAGCGAGACTCAATTCCAACGCTGCAACTTTTCCCTGTGGTTGGGGGTTTCACTCAGAGCGTGAGACTGCTGGCTGGATATCCTGGTCGCAGACAGTGAGTGAGAGTTTCCTCCAAGCGCACCACAGAAGTGGGCGCCCGCTTGTGTTACCGGACAGAGTGGCAGAGCCAGTGGTCTTTGAGTGGGCGGAAAGCCCGCCTGATTATGCCAGCAGCTCTGACTGACTGAGCCTTACCCAGAGCCCTGTGCTGAGTGGAAATAGAGTGGGGAGCTGCCAGCTCTTTGAGCCTCTTACTATCCAGGCAGAGGCAGCAGCAACCCCATAGCTGGATTATCAGGCTACTAATTGAGGAAGGAAAGACTAGGAGAAAGACTCCAGGAACACGGACTCTCTCACTGTCGGAGCCTATAAATGCTAATGAGCCTCGACTCCCACGAGACTAAAGCACAATACATGACATTGCCATAGAGACTTATCAACTGCAAGCCTCTACCTGAGCGTGCCAAAGGGGCAGAACCCAGGGTACAGAGTCACCGACCAGGAAGAGGGAGAGAAAAGAAAAAGAAAGAAGATAACCTCTCAAAATCAAGAATAATCTGCAGACTTTATAACCTATCCCATTTTATTATATTTGTTCGTTTGTTTCTCTTATCTTCATTCTTTATACTTTTTTTTCCTCCTCCAATTTGGCCGATTAACTCTCTACTGGTCTTACTCTCTCCTCTCCTTGAACTACACTACCCATAAGTGTTACATCTCCCATTATCTTTTCTCTTCTCTTCCTTTCTCTCTATGAGGGTTGCTCTCCAAAACCCTTAACTCTCTCTCTCTCCTTTCTTTTTTCTTCTTTTAGTGGTTCCCTCTTTTTTTCTCTCTCTCTCTCTTTCTTTTCTCCCTCCATATTAGTTTCTTCCTTTCTCCTTTACATCTCCTCTCATTCAAACCTCAATAACAAACAAATTATCTTATCTCGGACTCAAACCTATGTTTGTGGCATTTTGGGGGGTTTTTACTTCACCTTTTTAACTCACTAGCAGTGCTCCCATCCCTGGCTCTCCATATTATCTAGTTCTTGTTCCACTAAATACAATAGTAAGTTTTTAATTTGTCCCCCCATTTTTCCGTTTTCCTCTTATTCCTCTCATCATAACTCTTAGACAACCAACACCTAAAAGCAAATCATTTTATTCTTGACCCAAATTTTTTCCTTATTTGCTTTTTGTGGGTCCATACGCTCTTTTTTTTTTCTTTTTCCTTTTTTTTTTCTTTTTTTCTTTTTTGCCCCTTTATTACTTTTCCCCAAGTCAGGCCCTCCATCACAGGCATTGTTTGTTATAACTCACAGTTCACCACAAGATTTTCTCAAGAAAGAGGGGAGAGGAGAGGAGAGGAAAAAAGGAGGGGGGGAATAACTTCCTTTTTTAAAAAATTTTTATTTTATTTATTTTTTCTTTATTTCATTATTAATTTTTTTTTAAAAAAAAACAACTCTTTTCGATTTTTTATTTTTTTTTATTTTTTTTAACTTTTTATTCTTTATTAAATCTCATTAATACTATCAACAAAACCACCCTCAGATGCCATTAAGGAAGAGAAAATCAAATATCATGGATACAAAAGAAAGAGAGGTAACACAGCTAGATGAGGAAAAATATATGGAGAAAAAATTAATATATTGGAAACCTTGGAGCTAAATGACAGAGAATTCAAGATAGAAATACTAAAAATCCTCTGAAATATACAAGAAAACACAGAAAGGCTATATAGGGAGCTCAGAAAACAACTCAATGAACACAAAGAATATATGTCCAAGGAAATTGAAACTATAAAAACAAATCAAACAGAGATGAAAAACTCAATTCACGAGCTGAAAAACAAAGTAACAAGCTTAGCTAATAGAACAGGTCAGATAGAAGAGAGGATTAGTGAAATAGAAGACAAGCAACTTGAGGCACAACAGAGAGAAGAAGAAAGAGACTCAAAAATTAAAAAAAATGAGATAGCCCTACAGGAATTATCTGACTCCATCAAAAAGAATAACATAAGAATAATAGGTATATCAGAGGGAGAAGAGAGAGAAAATGGAATGGAGAACATACTCAAACAAATAATAGATGAGAACTTCCCAAGCCTGTGGAAAGAACTAAAGCCTCAAATTCAAGAAGCAAACAGAACTCCAAGTTTTCTTAACCCCAACAAACCTACTCCAAGGCATATCATAATGAAATTGACACAAACCAACAGCAAAGAAAAAATTCTCAAGGCAGCCAGGGAAAAGAAGAATACAACATATAAAGGAAGGCCCATTAGATTATCATCAGATTTCTCAGCAGAAACTCTACAAGCTAGAAGAGAGTGGACCCCAATATTTAAAGTCCTGAAAGAGAGGAACTTTCAGCCACGAATACTATACCCATCAAAGCTATCCTTCAAATACAAAGGAGAAATAAAAACATTCACAGATACAGAAAAGATGAGGGAATTTATCATCAGAAAACCCCCACTCCAGGAATTACTAAAGGGGGTTCTCCAATCAGATACAAAGAACAAAAAAAAAACAGAGCCACAAGTAAAAGCTCCAAGAAGAACACAATAAAACCAAATTTAAACTGTGACAACAACAAAAAGAAAGAGGGGGAGAAGATGGAGATTAACAGTAGCAAAGGACGATGGAGTGCAAAAGTACTCACAAAATAGTTTGCTACAATGAACAGGGTAGGGACCCTTTTCATTACTCAAAGGTAACCACCATTGAAAAAACCACCACAGAAGCACATGAGATAAAAAAGATAGCAACAGAGGAAAGATGTATGGAATACAACCAAATAAAAACAAAAGATAGAAAAACGAAAGAGAAGGATCAAACAAGACACAAAACTAACAGAAAGCAAGATATAAAATGGCAATAGGGAACTCACATTTAGTGTCAATAATTACACTAAATGTAAATGGATTAAACTCACCAATAAAAAGGCACAGAGTAGCAGAATGGATTAAAAAAGAAAATCCAACTGTATGCTGCCTACAGGAAACTCATCTAAGTAACAAGGATAAAAACAAATTCAAAGTGAAAGGCTGGAAAACAATACTCCAAGCAAATAACATCCAAAAAAAAGCAGGTGTAGCAATACTCATATCAGATAATGCTGACTACAAGACAGGAAAAGTACTCAGAGACAAAAATGGCCATTTCATAATGGCTAAGGGGACACTGAATCAAGAAGACATAACAATTCTTAATATATATGCACCAAAACAAGGAGCACCAAAATATATAAGACAGCAACTTATTGATCTTAAAACAAAAACTGACAAAAATACAATCATACTTGGAGACCTCAATACACCGCTGACGGCTCTAGATCGGTCATCCAAACAGAGAATCAACAAAGACATAGTGGCCTTAAACAAAACACTAGAGCACCTGGATATGATAGACATCTACAGGACATTTCATCCCAAAGTGACTGAGTATACATTTTTCTCCAGTGTACATGGATCATTCTCCAGAATTGACCATATGTTGGGCCACAAAAACAACATCAGCAAATTCAGAAAAATTGAAGTTGTACCAAGCATATTTTCTGATCATAAAGTCTTGAAACTAGAATTCAACTGCAAAAAAGAGGAAAAAAATCCCACAAAAATGCGGAAACTAAACAACATACTTTTAAAAAATGAATGGGTCAAAGAAGAAATAAGTGCAGAGATCAAAAGATATATACAGACTAATGAAAATGACAATACGACATATCAGAATCTATGGGATGCAGCAAAAGCAGTGATAAGAGGGAAGTTCATATCGCTTCAGGCATATATGAACAAACAAGAGAGAGCCCAAGTGAACCACTTAACTTCCCACCTTAAGGAACTAGAAAAAGAAGAACAAAGACAACCCAAAACCAGCCGAAGAAAGGAAATAATAAAAATCAGAGCAGAAATAAATGAATTAGAGAACAGAAAAACTATAGAAAAAATTAATAGAACAAGGAGCTGGTTCTTTGAAAAGATCAACAAAATTGACAAACCCTTGGCAAGACTTACCAAGGAAAAAAGAGAAAGAACTCATATAAACAAAATCCAAAATGAAAGAGGAGAAATCACCACGGACACTGTAGATATACAAAGAATTATTGTAGAATACTATGAAAAACTTTATGCCACTAAATTCAACAACCTAGAAGAAATGGATAAATTCCTAGAAAAATACAACCTTCCTAGACTGAGTCAAGAAGAAGCAGAAAGCCTAAACAGACCTATCAGTAGAGAAGAAATAGAAAAAACCATTAAAAACCTCCCCAAAAATAAAAGTCCAGGCCCTGACGGCTATACCAGCGAATTTTATCAAACATTCAAAGAAGACTTGGTTCCTATTCTACTCAAAGTCTTCCAAAAAATTGAAGAAGAAGCAATACTTCCAAACACATTTTATGAGGCCAACATAACCCTCATACCAAAACCAGGCAAGGATGGCACAAAAAAAGAAAAGTACAGACCAATATCTCTAATGAATACAGATGCTAAAATACTAAACAAAATACTAGCAAATCGAATACAACAACATATTAAAAAAATAATACATCATGATCAAGTGGGATTCATCCCAGAATCTCAAGGATGGTTCAACATACGTAAAACGGTTAACGTAATACACCATATCAACAAAACTAAGAACAAAAACCACATGATCTTATCAATAGACGCAGAAAAGGCTTTCGATAAAATACAACACAATTTTATGTTTAAGACTCTCAACAAAATGGGTATAGAAAGAAAATATCTCAACATGATAAAGGCCATATATGATAAACCATCAGCTAACATCATATTAAATGGCACTAAATTGAAGGCTTTCCGCTTAAATCAGGAAAAAGACAGGGTTGTCCACTCTCTCCACTATTATTTAATGTGGTACTAGAGGTTCTCGCCACAGCAATCAGACAAGACAAAGAAATAAAAGGCATCCATATCGGAAAAGAAGAAGTAAAGGTATCACTTTTTGCAGATGATATGATCCTATGCATCGAAAACCCCAAAGAATCCACAAAAAGACTACTAGAAACAATAAGCCAATACAGTAAGGTCGCAGGATACAAAATTAACATACAAAAGTCCATAGCCTTTCTATATGCCAACAATGAAACAACTGAGAAGGAACTCAAAAGAATAATCCCCTTCACGATTGCAACAACAACAAAAAAAATACTTAGGAATAAACATAACAAAGAATGTAAAGGACTTATATAATGAAAACTATAAACCATTGTTAAGGGAAATCGAAAAAGATATAATGAGATGGAAGAATATACCTTGTTCTTGGCTAGGAAGAATAAATATAATCAAGATGGCTATATTACCCAAAGCAATATACAAATTTATTGCAATTCCCATCAAACTTCCAATGACGTTTTTTAAAGAAATAGAGCAAAAAATCATCAGATTTATATGGAACTATAAAAAACCCTGAATAGCCAAAGCAATCCTAAAGAAAAAGAATGAAGCTGGGGGCATAACAACACCTGACTTCAAACTCTATTATAGGGCCACGACAATCAAAACAGCATGGTATTGGCATAAAAATAGACACTCAGACCAATGGAACAGAATAGAAAGTCCAGAAATAAAACCACATATATATAGTCAAATAATTTTTGATAAAGGGGCCAACAACACACAATGGAGAAAAGAAAGTCTCTTCAATAAATGGTGCTGGGAAAACTGGAAAGCCGCATGCAAAAGAATGAAACTGGACTACAGTCTCTCTCCCTGTACAAAAATTAACTCAAAATGGATCAAAGATCTAAACATAAGACCTGAAACAATTAAGTACATAGAAGAAGACATAGGTACTCAACTCATGGACCTGGGTTTTAAAGAGCATTTTATGAATTTGACTCCAATGGCAAAAGAAGTGAAGGCAAAAATTAATGAATGGGACTACATCAGACTAAGAAGTTTTTGCTCAGCAAGAGAAACTGATAACAAAATAAACAGAAAGCCAACTAAATGGGAAATGATATTTTCAAACAACAGCTCAGATAAGGGCCTAATATCCAAAATATACAAAGAACTCATAAAACAACAACAAACAAACAAACAATCCAATAAAAAAATGGGAAGAGGATATGAATAGACACTTCTCCCAGGAAGAAATACAAATGGCCAACAGATATATGAAAAGATGCTCATCTTCTTTAGCTATTAGAGAAATGCAAATCAAAACGGCAATGAGATACCACCTCACACCTGTTCGATTAGCTGTTATTAGCAAGTCAGGTAATAGCAAATGTTGGAGAGGCTGTGGAGAAAAAGGAACCCTCATCCATTGTTGGTGGGAATGTAAAGTAGTACAACCATTATGGAAGAAAGTATGGTGGTTCCTCAAAAAACTGAAAATAGAACTACCTTATGACCCAGCAATCCCTCTACTGGGTATATATCCCCAAAACTCAGAAACATTGATACGAAAAGACACATGCAGCCCCATGTTTATTGCAGCATTGTTCACAGTGGCCAGGACATGGAAACAACCAAAAAGCCCATCAATAGATGACTGGATAAAGAAGATGTGGCACATATACACTATGGAATACTACTCAGCCATAAGAAATGATGACATCGGAACATTTACAGCAAAATGGTGGGATCTTGATAACATGATACGAAGCGAAATAAGTAAATCAGAAAAAAACAGGAACTGTATTATTCCATACGTAGGTGGGACATAATACTGAAACTAAGAGACATTGAAAAGAGTGCGGTGGTTACGGGGGGGAGGGGGGAATGGGAGAGGGATAGGGGGTGGGGAGGGGCACAAAGAAAACAAGATAGAAGGTGACAGAGGACAATCTGACTTTGGGTGGTGGGTATGCAACATATTTGAACGACAAGATAACCTGGACTTGTTATCTTTGAATATATGTATCCTGATTTATTGATGTCACCCCATTAAAAAAATAAAATTATAATAATAAAAAAAAAAGTTTTTGCTCAGCAAGAGAAACTGATATCAAAATAAACAGACAGCCAACTATATGGGAACTGATATTTTCAAACGACAGCTCAGATAAGGGCCTAATATCCAAAATTTACAAAGAACTCATAAAACTCAACAACAAACAAACAAACAATCCAATAAAAAAATGGGAAGAGGACATGAACAGACACTTCTCCCAGGAAGAGATACAAATGGCCAACAGATATATGAAAAGATGCTCAGCTTCATTTGTTATTAGAGAAATGCAAATCAAAACTACAATGAGATACCACCTCACTCCTGTTAGATTAGCTATTATTAACAAGACGGGTAATAGCAAATGTTGGAGAGGCTGTGGAGAAAAAGGAACCCTCATTCACTGTTGGTGGGACTGTAAAGTAGTACAACCATTATGGAGGAAAGTATGGTGGTTCCTCAAGAAACTACAAATAGAACTACCTTATGACCCAGCAATCCCTCTACTGGGTATATACCCCAAAACCTCAGAAACATTGATACGTGAAGACACATGTAGCCCCATGTTCATTGCAGCACTGTTCACAGTGGCCAAGACATGGAAACAACCAAAATGCCCTTCAATAGAAGACTGGATAAAGAAGATGTGGCACATATACACTATGGAATACTACTCAGCCATAAGAAATGATGACATAGGATCATTTACAGCAAAATGGTGGGATCTTGATAACATTATAAGGAGTGAAATAAGTAAATCAGAAAAAAACAAGAACTGCATGATTCCATACATTGGTGGAACATAAAAATGAGACTAAGAGACATGGACAAGAGTGTGGTGGTTACCAAGGGTGGGGAGGAGAGGGAGGACATGGGAGGGAGGGAGGGAGATAGTTAGGGGGAGGGGGAGGGTCACAGAGAACTAGATAGAGGGTGACGGAGGACAATCTGACTTTGGGCGAGGGGTTAGCAAAATAATTTGATGACAAAATAACCTAGACATGTTTTCTTTGAATATATGTACCCTGATTTATTAATGTCATCCCATTACCATTAATAAAAATTTATTAAAAAAAAAAGATAAAAAAAAAAAACTGGGTCCTATTTCAATGACTACTAACACTGCTTTCCCTGTAGAGCAAAGAGCTATGTAACTCTTTTAAATAGTGCAGAGAATGTGAAAACAGGCAGGAGAAACACATGTTCTCCATTAACTTAAACGCTTCTTGTACAAAACCCGCATTCAACAAATAAATAAGTTATATAACATTGCATTTAGCAATGTGTTACAAATATATATTCAAGAGTATGAATTGAGTTTATTATTTTGTACAGAGGAGAACAGACAGTAGATACACCATTTTTCATTTTTTTTGCTATGCTAAGAAGATACAGGACAAGTACTTTATCTCAAAACAGAGTCATTTTCAATAACTACTAACACTGTTTTAACAGTAGAGCAAATATATATTCAAGAGTATGAATTGAGTTTATTATTTTGTACACTGGAAAACAGACACTTAGTAGATACACCATTCTTTCATTCTTTTTGTGATGCTAAGGAGATACAGGACAAGTACTTTACTCTATCTCAAAAAAGAGTCCTTTTTCAATGACTGCTAACACTGTTTTAACTGTAGAGCAAACAGCTATGTAACATTTGTTAATAAGTGCAGTGAATTTGAACACAGACATATGAAACACAAGAACTCTACTGACTCTAGAATCCTTCTTTTAAGAAACCCGCATACAATGAATAACTAAAATGTTATAAAACAACGCTTTAAGGAATGTGTTTAAAATATATATTCATGAGTATGAATTGATTTTTACTGTTTTGTACAGAGTAAAAGAGACAGTTAGTAGATCAACATATTTTCATTCATTTTGTGATCTAAGCAGATGCAGTACAATTAAATTACTGTATCTCAAACTGAGTTTTATTTCAATGACTACTAACACTGCTCTACCTGTAGAAGAAAAAGCTATGTAACGATTATAAATACAGCAGTGAATTTGAAAATAGACAAGTGAAACAAATGTACCCCAATATCTTAAACGCTGCTTATACAAAACCCGCATGCAAAAAAAAAGTAAATGCGTTATATTTCAACGCATTTAGCAATGTGTTAAATATATATATTCATGAGTATGAATTGATTTTTACTATTTTGTACACAGGAAAACAGACAGTTAGTAGATACACCATTCTTTCATTCTTTTTGAGATGCTAAGCAGATACAGGACTAGTACTTTACTCTATCTCCAAACAGAGTCCTTCTTCAATGACTACTATCACTGTTTTAACTGTAAAGGAAACAGCTCTCTAACTCCTGTAAATACTTGAAACATAAGAACTCTACTAACTCTAGAATTTTTCTTTTAAGAAACCCACATACAACGAATAACTAAAAGAGTTATATAACAACGCTTTTAGCAATGTTTTTAAAATATGTATTCATGAGTATGAATTGATTTTTACTATTTTGTACAAAGGAAAAGAGACAGTTAGTAGATCAACATTCTTTCATTGATTTTGTGATCTAAGCAGATGCAGTACAATTAAATTACTGTGTCTCAAAACTGAGTCCTCTTTCCATGACTTCTAAAACTGCTCTACCTGTAGAAAAACAGCTATGTAACTGCGGTAAATACAGCAGTGAATTTGAAAACAGACACTTGAAACACATGAACTCCAATAACTTAAATGCTTCTTGTACAAAACCTGCATGCAACAAATAAATAATAGTTATATAACAATGCATTTAGCAATGTGTTAAAAATATATATTCATGAGTATGAATTTATATTTACAATTTTTACAGAGGAAAACAGACAGTATGTACAACATTCTTTCATTCTTTCTGTGATGGTAAGCAGATGCAGTTCAAGTAATTTACTCTATCTCAAAACTGAGTCCTAATTAAATGAGTACTAAAACTACTTTTACTGTAGATTAAACTGGTATGTAACTCCTGTAAATACAACTTTGAATTTAAACACAGAAACCTGAAACACAAGAAATCAAGAAACTCTAGAAACTTTCTTATATGAAATTGGCATAAAATGAATAATTAAAACAGTTATATAACAATGCATTTAGCAATGTGTTAAATATATTAATTCATGAGTATGAATTGATTTTTAATATTTTCTCCAAACGAAAACAGACAGTTTGTAGATATAACATTCTTATGTTCATTTTGTAATGCTAAGCACATGCCCTACAAGTACATTACTGTATCTCAAAACTGAATCCTATTTCAGTGACTACTAACACTGTTTTAATTGTGGAGTAAGCAGCTCTGTAACTTCCGTAAATTCTACAGTGTATTTGAATACAAACACGTGAAACACAAGAACTTTACAAAACTTTCGAATCCTTCTTTTAAGAAACCAGCATACAATGAATAAATAAAGAGTCATATAACAACGCATTTAGCAACGTGTACAAAATATATATTCATGAGTATGAATAGATTTTTACTATTTTGTACAGAGGAAAATGGACAGGTAGTAGATGTTACATTCTTTTATTCATTTTGTGATGTTAAGAAGATGCAGTACAAGTACATTACTGTATCTCAAAATTGAGTCGTATTTGAATGACTACTAACACTGCTTTAACTGTAGATCAAACTGCTAGTAACTCCTGTAAATACAGCAGTGAATTCGAACACAGGCACGTGAAACAGAAGAACTCTATTAACACTAGAGCCCTTCTTCTATGAAACCCACATACAATGAATAACTAACAGAGTTATATAACAACGCATTGAGCAAAGTGTTTAAAATATATATTCATGAGAATGAATTGACTTTTCCTATTTGGTACACAGGAAAACAGACAGATAGTAGATACACCATTCATTAATTCTTTTTGCGATGGTAAGCAGATACAGGGCAAGTACTTTACTCTATCTCAAAACAGAGTCCTATTTCAATGACTACTAACACTTTTTTAACTATAGAACAAACAGCTCTGTAACTTCTGTAAATACAGCATTGATTTTGAACACAGACACTTGAAACACAAGAACTATACTAACTCTAGAATCCTTCTTTTAAGACACACACATACAAAGAATAACTAAAAGAGTTATATAACAACACTTTTAGCATTGTGTTAAAAATATATATTCATGAGTATGAATTGATTTTTAATATTTTATACAGAGGAAAACAGTTTGTAGATATAACATTCTTTTATTCATTTTGTAATGCTAAGCAGATGCAGTACAAGTATATTACTGTATCTCAAAACTGAGTCCTATTTCAATGACGACTAACATTGCTCTACCTGTAGAAGAAACATCTATGTAACTGATGTAAATACAGCAGTGAATTTGAAAACAGACACGTGAAACACATGAAGTCCAATAACTTAAACGCCTCTTATACAAAACCCGCTTGCAACAAAAAAGTAAAAGTTTTATATAACAACGCATTTAGCAATGTGTTAAAAATATATATTCATGAGTGTGAATTGAATTTTACTATTCTGTACAAAAGAAAAGGACACTTAGAAGATCAACATTCTTTCATTCATTTTGTCATCTAAGCAGATGCAGTACAAATACATTAATTCATCTAAAAACTGAGTCATGTTTAAATGATTACTAACACTGCTCTACCTGTAGAATAAACAGCTATGTAACTGCTGTAAATACAGCACTGATTTTAAAACAGACACTTGAAACACATGAACTCCAATAACTGAAATGCTTCTTATAAAAAACCCGCATGCAACAAAAAAGTAAAAGTGCTATAAAACAACGCATTTATCAATGTGATAAAAATATATATTCTTGAGTATGAATTGATTTTTACTATTTTTTACAGAGTAAAAGGATAGTTAGTAGATCATCATTCTTTCATTCATTTTGAGATATAAGCAGATGCAGTACAAGTAAGTACATTACAGTATCTCAAAACTGAGTCCTATTTCAATGATTACTAACACTGCTTTAACTCTCAACCAAACAGCTAAGTAACTCCTGTAAATACAACAGTGAATTTGAATACACTTACGTGAAACATAAAAATTTTTGTAACTCTAGAACCCTTCTTATATGAAACCCGCATACAATGAATAACTAAAACAGTCATATAGCAATGCATTAAGCAATGTGTTAAATATATATATTCATGAGTATGAATTGATTTTTAATATTTTGTACAGAGGAAAACAGACAGTTTGTAGATATAACATTCTTTTATTCATTTTGTAATGCAAAGCATATGCAGTACAACTACATTACTGTATCTCAAAACTGAGTCCTATTTCAATGACGACTAACACTGCTCTACCTGTAGAAGAAACAGCTATGTAACTGATGTAAATACAGCAGTGAATTTGAAAACAGACACGTGAAACACATGAACTCCAATAACTTAAATGCCTCTTATACAAAACCCGCTTGCAACAAAAAAGTAAAAGTTTTATATAAGAAAGCATTTAACAATGTGTTAAAAATATATATTCATGAGTGTGAATTGAATTTTACTATTTTGTACAGAGGAAAAGGACAGTTAGAAGATCAACATTCTTTCATTCATTTTGTGATCTAAGCAGATGCAGTATAATACATTACTGTATCTCAAAACTTAGTCGTATTTCAATGACTACTAACACTGCTTTAACTGTAGATCAAAGTGATATATACCTTGGGTAAATAAAGCAGTGATTTTGAACACAGGCACGTGAATCAGAAGAACTCTATTAACACTAGAGCCCTTCTTCTATGAAACCCGCATACAATGAATAACTAAAAGAGTTATATAACAATGCATTGAGCATTTTGTTTAATATATATATTCATGAGTATGAATTGATTTTTCCTTTTTTGTACACAGGAAAACAGACAGTTATTAGATACACCATTCATTCATTCTGTTTGCGATGGTAAGCAGATACAGGATAAGTACTTTACTCTATCTCAAAACAGAGTCCTATTTCAATGACTACTAACACTTTTTTAACTATAGAACAAACAGCTCTGTAACTCCTGTAAATACTGCAGTGAATTTGAACACAGACACTTGAAACACAAGAACTCTACTAACTCTAGAATCCTTCTTTTAAGACACACACATACAACGAATAACTAAAAGAGTTATATAACAACACTTTTAGCAATGTGTTAAAAATATATATTCATGAGTATGAATTGATTTTTACTATTTTGTACAGAGGAAAACAGTTAGTAGATATAACATTATTTTATTCATTTTGTGATGCTAAGCAGATGCAGTACAAGTATATTACTGTATCTCAAAACTGAGTCCTATTTCAATGACTACTAACACTGCTCTACCTATAGAAGAAACAGCTATGTAACTGTTGTAAATACAGCAGTGAATTTGAAAACAGACACGTGAAACACATGAATTCCTATAACTTAAACGCCTCTTATACAAAACCCGCATGCAACAAAAAAGTAAAAGTTTTATATAACAACGCATTTAGCAATGTGTTAAAAATATATATTCATGAGTGTGAATTGAATTTTACTATTTTGTACAAAGGAAAAGGACACTTAGAAGATCAACATTCTTTCATTCTTTTTGTGATCTAAGCAAATGCAGTACAAATACATTAATTTATCTAAAAACTGAGTCGTGTTTAAATGATTACTAACACTGCTCTACCTGTAGAATAAACAGCTATGTAACTGCTGTAAATACAGCACTGATTTTAAAACAGACACTTGAAACACATGAACTCCAATAACTGAAATGCTTCTTATAAAAAACCCGCATGCAACAAAAAAGTAAAAGTGCTATAAAACAACGCATTTATCAATGTGATAAAAATATATATTCTTGAGTATGAATTGATTTTTACTATTTTTTACAGAGTAAAAGGATAGTTAGTAGATCATCATTCTTTCATTCATTTTGAGATATAAGCAAATGCAGTACAAGTAAGTACATTACAGTATCTCAAAACTGAGTTCTATTTCAATGATTACTAACACTGCTTTAACTCTCAACCAAACAGCTAAGTAACTCCTGTAAATACAACAGTGAATTTGAATACACTTACGTGAAACATAAAAATTTTTGTAACTCTAGAACCCTTTTTATATGAAACCCGCATACAATGAATAACTAAAACAGTTATATAACAATGCATTAAGCAATGTGTTAAATATATATATTCATGAGTATGAATTGATTTTTAATATTTTGTACAGAGGAAAACAGACAGTTTGTATATATAACATTCTTTTATTCATTTTGTAATGCAAAGCAGATGCAGTACAACTACATTACTGTATCTCAAAACTGAGTC
The DNA here is from genome assembly GCF_036850765.1 of Saccopteryx bilineata. NCBI lineage: Eukaryota > Metazoa > Chordata > Mammalia > Chiroptera > Emballonuridae > Saccopteryx > Saccopteryx bilineata. The sequence continues at coordinate 259,187 of NW_027095454.1, forward strand.
CTATTTCAATGACTACTAACACTGCTCTACCTGTAGAAGAAACAGCTATGTAACTGTTGTAAATACAGCAGTGAATTTGAAAACAGACACGTGAAACACATGAACTCCAATAACTTAAATGCCTCTTATACAAAACCCGCTTGCAACAAAAAAGTAAAAGTTTTATATAAGAAAGCATTTAACAATGTGTTAAAAATATATATTCATGAGTGTAAATTGAATTTTACTATTTTGTACAGAGGAAAAGACAGTTAGAAGATCAACATTCTTTCATTATTTTGTGATCTAAGCAGATGCAGTATAATACATTACTGTATCTCAAAACTTAGTCGTATTTCAATGACTACTAACACTGCTTTAACTGTAGATCAAACTGCTAGTAACTCCTGTAAATACAGCAGTGAATTCGAACACATGCACGTGAATCAGAAGAACACTCGTAACACTAGAGCCCTTCTTATATGAAACCCACATACAATGAATAACTAACAGAGTTATATAACAACGCATTGAGCAAAGTGTTTAAAATATATATTCATGAGAATGAATTGACTTTTCCTATTTTGTACACAGGAAAACAGACAGATAGTAGATACACCATTCATTAATTCTTTTTGCGATGGTAAGCAAATACAGGGCAAGTACTTTACTCTATCTCAAAACAGAGTCCTATTTCAATGACTACTAACACTTTTTTAACTATAGAACAAACAGCTCTGTAACTTCTGTAAATATAGCATTGATTTTGAACACAAACACTTGAAACACAAGAACTATACTAACTCTAGAATCCTTCTTTTAAGACACACACATACAAAGAATAACTAAAAGAGTTATATAACAACACTTTTAGCATTGTGTTAAAAATATATATTCATGAGTATGAATTGATTTTTAATATTTTGTACAGAGGAAAACAGTTTGTAGATATAACATTATTTTATTCATTTTGTAATGCTAAGCAGATGCAGTACAAGTATATTACTGTATCTCAAAACTGAGTCCTATTTCAATGACGACTAACACTGCTCTACCTATAGAAGAAACAGCTATGTAACTGTTGTAAATACAGCAGTGAATTTGAAAACAGACACGTGAAACACATGAACTCCAATAACTTAAATGCTTCTTATACAAAACCCGCATGCAACAAAAAAGTAAAAGTTTTATATAACAACGCATTTAGCAATGTGTTAAAAATATATATTCATGAGTGTGAATTGAATTTTACTATTTTGTACAGAGGAAAAGGACAGTTAGAAGATCAACATTCTTTCATTCATTTTGTGATCTAAGCAGATGCAGTTCAAATACAATAATTTATCTAAAAACTGAGTCATGGTTAAATGATTACTAACACTGCTCTACCTGTAGAATAAACAGCTATGTAACTGCTGTAAATACAGCACTGAATTTAAAAACAGACACTTGAAACACATGAACTCCAATAACTGAAATGCTTCTTATAAAAAACCCGCATGCAACAAAAAAGTAAAAGTGCTATAAAACAACGCATTTATCAATGTGATAAAAATATATATTCATGAGTATGAATTGATTTTTACTATTTTTTACAGAGTAAAAGGATAGTTAGTAGATCAACATTCTTTCATTCATTTTGAGATATAAGCAGATGCAGTACAAGTAAGTACATTACAGTATCTCAAAACTGAGTCATATTTCAATGATTACTAACACTGCTTTAACTCTCAACCAAACAGCTAAGTAACTCCTGTAAATACAACAGTGAATTTGAATACACTTACGTGAAACATAAAAATTTTTGTAACTCTAGAACCCTTTTTATATGAAACCCGCATACAATGAATAACTAAAACAGTCATATAGCAATGCATTAAGCAATGTGTTAAATATATATATTCATGAGTATGAATTGATTTTTAATATTTTGTACAGAGGAAAACAGACAGTTAGTAGATATAACATTCTTTTATTCATTTTGTGATTCTAAGCATATGCAGTACAATTAAATTACTGTATCTCAAAACTGAGTCCTATTTCAATGACTACTAACACTGCTCTACCTGTAGAAGAAACAGCTATGTAACTGTTGTAAATACAGCAGTGAATTTGAAAACAGACACGTGAAACACATGAACTCCAATAACTTAAATGCCTCTTATACAAAACCCGCTTGCAACAAAAAAGTAAAAGTTTTATATAAGAAAGCATTTAACAATGTGTTAAAAATATATATTCATGAGTGTAAATTGAATTTTACTATTTTGTACAGAGGAAAAGACAGTTAGAAGATCAACATTCTTTCATTATTTTGTGATCTAAGCAGATGCAGTATAATACATTACTGTATCTCAAAACTTAGTCGTATTTCAATGACTACTAACACTGCTTTAACTGTAGATCAAAGTGATATATACCTTGGGTAAATAAAGCAGTGATTTTGAACACAGACACGTGAAACCCAAGATCTCTAGCAACTCTAGAACTCTTCTTATATGAAACACGCATACAATGAATAAATAAAACAGTTATATAGCAATGCATTTAGCAATGTGTTAAATATATATAATCATGAGTATCAATTGTTTTTTACTATTTGTAAACAGGAAAACAGTTAGTAGATACACCATTCTTTCATTCTTTTTGAGGTTCTAAGCAGATACAGGACAAGTACTTCACACTATCTCAAAACAGAATCCTATTTCAATGAGTATTAACACTTTTAACTGTAGAGCAAACAGCTCTGTAACTCCTGTAAATACTGCAGTTAATTTGAACACAGACACGTGAAACACAAGAACTCTACTTACTCTTGAATCCTTCTTTTAAGAAACTAGCATACAACGAATAACTAAAAGAGTTATATAACAACGCATTTAGCAATGTGTTTAAAATATGTATCCATGTGTATGAATTGATTTTTAGTATTTTTTACAAAGAAAAAGAGACAGTTAGTAGATCAACATTCATTCATTTTGTGATCTAAGCAGATGCAGTACAATTAAATTATTTATCTCAAAATTGAGTCCTATTTCAATGACTACTAACACTGCTCTACCTGTAATTCAAACTGCCATGTAACTCGTGTAAAAACAGCAGTGAATTTGAACACAGGCACATGAAACACAAAAACAATAATAACTAAAGAAGCCTTCTTATATGAAACACACATATAATGAATAACTAAAACAGTTATATAACAATGCATTTAGCAATGTTTCAAATATATATATTCATGAGTATGAATTAATTTTTACTATTTTGTACACAAGAAATCAGACAGTTAGTAGATACAACATTCTTTCATTCTTTTTGAGATTCTAAGCAGATACAGGACAAATACTTTACTCTATCTCAAAACAGTCCTATTTCAAAGACTGCTAACACTGTTTAAAGTGTAAGGGAAAGAGCTCTGTAAATCTTGTAAATACTGCAGTGAATTTGAACACAGACACGTGAAACACAAGAACTATACTACCTCAAGAATCCTTCTTTTAAGAAACCAGCATACAACGAATAACTAAAAGAGTTATATAAGAACGCATTTAGCAATGTGTTTAAAATATGTTTTCTGGAAAAAGCCATTTGCAGCATGCGTGGATATGGGAATCATTACCAGCTAGAAGCTGCAGTCATTGGGACTTGGACATGAGCTGCAAAGTATAGAATGGTGACAACAATTCCAGTGCCATACGAACTTTTCCTGTGCGGAACTTTCCTGGACTCCTGCTCCCTGTGACAGCTCCTAACAGACTGAACTGTGGTTGGGTTGCATTTTTCAAGGATTTGGCATGGTGAGGGGGCCAACTTGGACTTGGGGAACATGTTAAGGACACTACTCATTTATGGATTCTTGCTGTATTGGCCAAGAGTTTGCTTAAAGGCCTTTAATCACTTTAAAAAAATAGAGGACTAGATGAAGAAGATGGGGCACATATACACCATGGTATATTATTCAGCTAGGAGAAATGGTGACATTGGATCACTTATACCGGAATGGTGGAGTCTTGGTAGCATTGTGCAAAGTGAAATAAGCGAATCAGAAAAAAACAGGAACTGCAGGATTCCATACATGAGTGGGACATAAAAGCGAGACTAAGAGGCATGAACAGGAGTGTGGTGGTAATGGGCAGTGGGGGGAGGGAAGGAGGGAGAGGGGGAGGTAAGGGGGAGGGGTACAGAGAGAACTGGATGGAGGGTGGCAGATGACGATCTCTCTTTGGGTGATGGGTATGCAACATAAATAAATGACAAGATAACCTGGAAATGTTTTCTTTGAATGTATGTACCCTGATTTATTGATGTCACCCCATTAAAATAAAAATATATTTATATTTAAAAAAAATAAAAAAATATGTTTTCATGAGTATGAATTGATTTTTACTATTTTGTACAGAAAAAGAAACAGTTAGTAGATCAACATTCTTTCATTCATTTTGTGATCTAAGCAGATGCAGTATAATTAAATTACTATATCTCAAAACTGAGTCCTAATTCAATGAATACTAACACTGCTCTACCTGTAGAAGAAACAGCTATGTAACTGTTGTAAATAATGAAGTGAATTAGAAAACAGATACGTGAAACACATGAGCTCCAATAACTTAAATGCTTCTTATGAAAAACTGCATGCAACAAAAAAGTAAAAGAGTTATATAGCAACACATTTACCAATGTGTTAAAAATAAATATTCATGAGTATGAATTGATTTTTACAATTTTTTACAGAGGAAAACAAACAGTAGATACAACATTCTTTCATTATTTCTGCGATGCTAAGCAGATGCAGTTCAATTACTTTACTGTACCTCAAAATTGAGTCCTATTTAAATGACTACTATCACTGATTTAACTGTAAAACAAACGGCTATTTAACTCCTGTAAATACAGCAGTGAAGTTGAACACAGGCACATGGAACCCAAGAACACTAATAACTAAAGAACTCTTCTTATATGAAACCCGCATACAATGAATAACAAAAACAGTTATATAACAATGCATTTAGCAATGTGATAAATATATATATTCATGAGTATGAATTGATTTTTACTATTTAGTACATAGGAAAACAGACAGTTAGTAGATACACCATTCCTCCTTTCTTTTTGAGATACTAAGCAGAAACAAGACAAGTACTTTACTGTATATCAAAACAGAGTCCTATTTCAATGACTGCTAACATTGTTTTAACTGTAGAGCAAACAGCTCTGTAACTCCTGTAAATACTGCAGTGAATTTCAAAACAGACATGTAAAACACATGAACTCCAATGAAATAATTCTTCTTATACAAAACCTAAATGCAAAAAAAGTAAAAGTGTTATATAACAACGCATTTACCAATGTGTTAAAAATATATATTCATGAGTATGAATTAATTTTTACTATTTTGTACAGAGGAAAACAGACAGTAGATATAACATTCTTTTATTCATTTTGTTTGCTAATCAAATGCAGTACAAGTACATTACTGTATCTCATAACTGAGTCCTATTTTAATGACTACTAACACTGCTTTAACTGTAGATCAAACTGCTATTTAACTGCGGTAAATACAACAGTGGTTTTGAACACAGGCACGTGAAACACGAGAACTCCAGTAACTCTTCAACCCTGCTTATATGAAACCCACATACAGCGAAAACTAAAACAGTTATATAACAACGTTTTTAGCAATGTGTTTAAAATATATATTCATGAGTATGAATTGATTTTTAATATTTTGTACAGAGGAAAACAGTTAGTAGATATAACATTCTTTTATTCATTTAGTGATGCTAAGCAGATGCAGTACAAGTACATTACTGTATTTCAAAACTGAGTCCTATTTCAATGCCTACTAACACTATTTCTTTGTACAGCAAACAGCTATATATCTGTTTTGAATAGTGAAGATAATTTAAAAGCAGACACGAGAAACACATGTTCTCCATTAACATAAATGCTTCTTATACAATACCCTCATGCAACAAATAAGTAAGAGTTATATAACAATGCATTTGCAATGTGTTAAAAATATATATTCATGACTATGAATTGAGTTTACTATTTGTTCAGAAGAAAACAGACAGTTAGTAGATCAACACTCTTTCATTCATTTTGTGATGCTAAGCAGATGCAGTACAAGTCCATTACTGTATCTCTAAACTGAGTCCTATTTCAAGACTACTAACACTGATTTACCTGTAGAAGAAACAGCTATGTAACTGTTTTAAATACAGCAGTGAATTTTAAAACACACATGAGAAACACATGTTCTCCATTAAAATAAACGGTACTTATACAAAACCCACATGTAACAAATATGTAAGAGTTATATAACAATGCATTTAGCAATGTGATAAGAATATATATTCATGAGTAGGAATTAAATTTTACTATTTAGTACACAGGAAAAGAGACAGTTATTAGATAAACCATTCTCTCATTCTTTTTGTGATGCTAAGCAGATAAAGGACAAGTACTTTACTATATCTCAAAACAGAGTCCTATTTCAAAGACTGCTAAGACTGTTTAAACTGTAGAGCAAACAGCTCTGTAACTCCTTTAAATACTGCAGTGAATTTGAACACAGACATGTGAAACACAGGAACTCTACTAACTCTAGAATCCATCTTTTAAGAAACCCGCAAAGAACAAATAACTAAAAAAGTTATATAACAACACATACAGCAATGTGATAAAAATATATATTCATGAGTATAAATTGATTTTTACTATTTTGTACACAGGAAAAGAGACAATTAGTAGATATAACATACTTTTATTCATTTTGTGATGGTAAGCAAATGCAGTACAAGTACATTACTGTATTTCAAAACTGAGTCGTACTTCAATGACTACTAACACTGCTTTAACTGTACATCAAAGTGCTATGAAACTCCTGTAAATACAGCAGTGAATTTGAACACAGGCACATAAAACACAAGAATTCTAATAACTCTAGAAACCTTCTTATATGAAACTGGCATACAATGAATAACTAAAACAGTTATATAACAATGCATTTAGCAATGTGTTAAATATATATATTCATGAGCATGAATTAATTTTTACTATTTTGTACAGAGAAAAAGAGACAGTTAGTAGATATAACATTCTTTTATTCATTTTATGATGCTAAGCAGATGTACTACAAGTACATTACTGTATCTCAAAACTGAGTCCTATTTCAATGACTACTAACACTGCTGTACCGGTAGAAAAAACAGCTATGTAACTGTTGTAAATACAGCAATGAATTTTAAAAGACACGTGAAACACATGTACGTCAATAACTTAAATGCTGCTTATACAAAATCCGCATGCAACAAAAAAGTAAAAGTGTTATATAGCAACGCATTTACCAATGTGTTAAAAATATATATTCATGAGTATGAATTGATTATTACTATTTTGTACAGAGGAAAAAGACAATTAGTAGATATAATATTCTTTTATTCATTTTGTGACGCTAAGCAGATTCAGTACAAGTACATTACACTATCTCAAAACTGAGTCCTATTTCAATGACTACTAACACTGCTTTAACTGTAGAACAAACTGCTATGTAACTCCTGTAAATACAGCAGTGAATTTGAACACAGGCACGTAAAACACAAGAACTCTAGTAACACTAGATCCCTTCTTATATGAAACCGGTATTCAATGAATAACTAAAACAGTTATATAACAATGCATTTAGCAATGTGTTATATATATATATTCATGAGCATGAATTAATTTTTAATATTTTGTACAGAGGAAAAGAGACAATTAGTAGATATAACATTCTTTTATTCATTTTGTGATTCTAAGCAGATGTACTACAAGTACATTACTGTATCTCAAACCTGAGTCATATTTCAATGACTACTAATACTGCTTTAACTGTAGTTCAAAATGCTATGTTACTCCTGTAAATACAGCAGTGAATTTGTACAGAGACACGTAAAACACAAGAATTCTAGTAACTCTAGAAATCTTTTTATATGAAACCCGCATACAATGAATAACTAAAACAGTTATATAACAATGCATTTAGCAATGTGTTAAATATATAGATTCATAAGAATGAATTTATTTTTACTATTTTGTACAGAGGAAAACAAACAGTTAGTAGATATAACATTCTTTTATTCATTTTGTGATGCTAAGCAGATGCACTACAAGTATATTACTCTATCTCAAAACTGAGTTCTATTTCAATGACTACTAACACTGCTTTCCTTGTAGAGCAAACAGCTATATAACTCTTTTAAATAGTGCAGAGAATTTAAAAACAGACCCAAGAAACACATGTTCTTTATTATCATAAACACTTCTTATAAAAAACCCTCATGCAACAAATAAGTAAGAGTTATATATCAATGCATTTAGCAATGTGATAAAATATATATTCATGAATATGAGTTGATTTTTACTATTTTCTACAGAGAAAAAAGACAGTTAGTAGATATAATATTCTTTTATTCATTTTGTGATGCTAAGCAGATGCAGTACAAGTACATTACTCTATCTCAAAACTGAGTCGTATTTCAATGACTACTAACACTGCTTTAACTGTAGAACAAACTGCTATGTAACTCCTGTAAATACAGCAGTGAATTTGAACACAGGCACGTAAAACACAAGAACTCTAGTAACACTAGATCCCTTCTTATATGAAACCGGTATTCAATGAATAACTAAAACAGTTATATAACAATGCATTTAGCAATGTGTTAAATATATATATTCATGAGCATGAGTTTTTACTATTTTGTACAGAGGAAAAGAGACAGTTAGTAGATATAACATTGTTTTATTCATTTTGTGATGCTAAGCAGATGTACTACAAGTACATTACTGTATCTCAAAATTGAGTCATATTTCAATGACTACTAACACTGTTTTACCTGTAGATCAAACTGCTATGTAACTCCTGTAAATACAGCAGTGTATTTGAACGGAGACACGTAAAACACAAGAATTCTAATAACTCTAGAACCCTTCTTATATGAAACCCGCATACAATGAATAACTAAAACAGTTATATAACAATGCATTTAGCAATGTGTTAAATATATATATTCATGAGCATGAATTAATATTTAATATTTTGTACAGAGGAAAACAAACAGTTAGTAGATATAACATTCTTTTATTCATTTTGTGATTCTAAGCAGATGCACTACAAGTATATTACTCTATCTCAAAACTGAGTTCTATTTCAATGACTACTAACACTGCTTTCCCTGTAGAGCAAACAGCTATATAACTCTTTTAAATAGTGCAGAGAATTTAAAAACAGACACGAGAAACACATGTTCTTTATTATCATAAACACTTCTTATAAAAACCCTCATGCAACAAATAAGTAAGAGTTATATATCAATGCATTTAGCAATGTGATAAAATATATATTCATGATATGAATTGATTTTTACTATTTTGTAGAGAGGAAAATACAGTTAGTAGATATATTCTTTTATTCATTTTGTGACGCTAAGCAGATTCAGTACAAGTACATTACTGTATCTCAAAACTGAGTCCTATTTCAATGACTATTAACACTGCTTTAAATGTAGAACAAACTGCTATGTAACTCCTGTAAATACAGCCGTGAATTTGAACACAGGCACGAAAAACACAAGAACTCAAGTAACTCCAGATCCCTTCTTATATGAAACCGGTATACAATGAATAACTAAACAGTTATATAACAATGCATTTAGCAATGTGTTAAATATATATATTCATGAGCATGAATTAATTTTTACTATTTTGTACAGAGGAAAAGAGACAGTTAATAGATATAACATTCTTTTATTCATTTTGTGATGCTAAGCAGATGTACTACAAGTACATTACTGTATCTCAAAACTGAGTCGTATTTCAATGACTACTAACACTGCTTTAACTGTAGATCAAACTGCTATATTACTCCTGCAAATACAGCAGTGAATTTGAACGGAGATAGGTAAAACACAAGAATTCTTTTTTTTTTTTTTTTTTGTATTTTTCTGAAGCTGGACACGGGGAGAGACAGTCAGACAGACTCCCGCATGCGCCAGATCCGGAATCCACCCGGCACGCCCACCAGGGGCGATGCTCTGCCCACCAGGGGGCGATGCTCTGCCCCTCTGGGGCATCGCTTTGCAGCGACCAGAGCCACTCTAGCGCCTGGGGCACAGGCCAAAGTGCCATCCCAAGCGCCTGGGCCATCTTTACTCCAATGGAGCCTCGGCTGCGGAAGGGGAAGAGAGAGACCGAGAGGAAGGAGGGGGTGTGGGTGGAGACGCAAATGAGCACTTCTTCTATGTGCCCTGGCCGGGAATCGAACCCGGGTACCCCGCACGCCAGGCCGACGCTCTACCGCTGAGCCAACCGGCAAGGGCCATGAATTCTAATAACTCTAGAAACCTTCTTTTTTGTTGTTGTTGTTGTTTTTTTTTCTTTTTGCATTTTTCTGAAGCTGGAAACAGGGAGAGACAGTCAGACAGACTCCCGCATGCGCCCGACAAGGATCCACCCTGCACGCCCACCAGGGGCGATGATTTGCCCATCCTGGGCGTCGCCATGTTGCGACCAGAGCCACTCTAGCGCCTGAGGCAGAGGCCACAGAGCCATCCCCAGTGCCCGGGCCATCTTTGCTCCAATGGAGCCTTGGCTGCAGGAGGGGAAGAGAGAGACAGAGAGGAAAGCATGGCAGAGGGGTGGAGAAGCAAATGGGCACGTCTCCTGTGTGCCCTGGCTGGGAATCGAATCTGGGTCCTCCGCACGCTAGGCCGACGCTCTATAGAAACCGTCTTATATGAAACCTGCATACAGTGAATAACTAAAAAGTTATATAACAATGCATTTATTATGTGTGAAATATATGTATTCATGAATATGTATTGATTTTTCTATTTTGTACAGAGAAAAATAGGACAGTTAGTTGATATAACATTCTTTTATTCATTTTGTGATGCTAAACAAATGCAGTACATGTACATAAATGTATCTCAAAACTGAGTCCTATTTCAATGACTACTAACACTGCTTGAACTATAATTCACACTGCTATGTAACTCCTGTAAATACAGCAGTGTATTTGAACACAGGCACGTGAAATACAAGAATTCTATTACCCCCAGTACCGCTCTTATACGAAATCCGCATATAATGAATAACCAAACAGTTATATAACAATGCATTTAGGAATGTGTTAAATATATATGTTCATGAGTATGAATTGATTTTTACTATTTTGTACAGAGCAAAACAGACAGTTAGTTGATATCTAAGCAGATGAAGTACAAGCTCATTATTTTATCTCAAAATTGAGTCCTATTTCAATGACTACTAACACTGCTTTAATGGTAGAACAAACTGCTAAGTAACTCCTGTAAATATAGCAGTGAATTTCAACACAGGCACGTGAAAAACAAAACTCTAGTAACTCTAGAACCCTTCTTATATGAATCCCGCATACAATGAATAACAGAAAAAGTTATATAACAATGGATTTAGCAATGTGTTAAATATATATATTCATGAGTATGAATTGATTTTTACTATTTTGTACACAGGAAAACAGACAGTTAGTAGATACACCATTCTTTCATTCTTTTTGAGATGCTAAGCAGATACAGGACCAGTACTATATCTCAAAACAGAATCCTATTTCAATGACTACTAACACTGTTTTAACTGTAGAGCAAATACCTCTGTAACTCCTGTAAATACTGCAGTGAACTTGAAAACACACACATGAAAAACAAGAACTCTACTAACTCTAGAATCCTTTTTTTAAGAAACCCACATACAACGAATAACTAAAAGAGTTATATAACAATGCTTTTAGCAATGTGTTTAAAATATATATTCATGAGTATGAATTGATTTTTACTATTTTGTACAAAGTAAAAGAGACAGTTAGGAGATCAACATTCTTTCTTTCATTTTGTGATCTAAGCAGATGCAGTACAATGAAATTACTGTATCTCAAAACTGAGTCCTATTTAAATGACTACTAACACTGCTCTACCTGTAGAAGAAACAGCTGTATAACTGTTGTAAATACAGCAGTGAATTTGAAAACATACTCGTGAAATACATGTACGCCAATATGTTAAACGCAGCTTATACAAAACCTGCAAGCAACAAAAAGTAAAAGCGTTATATAACAACGCATTTAGCAATGTGTTAAATATATATGTTCATGAGTATGAATTGAGTTTCATTATTTTGTACACAGGAAAACAGACAGTTACTAGATACACCATTCTTTCATTCTTTTTGAGATGCTAAGCAGATGCAGTACAAGTACAATACTGTATCTCAAAACAGAGTCATATTTCAATGACTACTAACACTGTTTTAACTGTAGAACAAACAGCTCTGTAAATCCTGTAAATACTGAAGTGAATTTGAACACAGACACGTGAAACAAAAGAACTCTACTAACTCTAGTATCCTTTGTTAAGAAACTCGCATACAACAAATAACTAAAAGAGTTATGTAACAATGCATTTAGCAATGTGTTTAAAATATATATATTCATGAGTATGAATTGATTTTTACTATTTTGTACAGAGGAAAACAGACAGTTAGTAGATACACCATTTTTTTATTCTTTTTGAGATCTAAGCATATGCAGTACAAATAAATTACTGTAAATCAAAACTGAGTCCTATTTCAATGACTACTAACACTGCTCTACCTGTAGAAGAAATATGTATGTTACTGTTGTAAATAGAGCAGTGAATTTGAAATCAGGCATGTGAAACACATGAACTCCAATAACTTAAATGCTTCTTATACTAGACCCAAATGCAACAAAAAAGTAAAAGAGTTATATAACAACACATTTAGAAATGTGATAAAACTCTATATTCATGAGTATGAATTGATTTTTACTATTTTGTACAGAGGAAAACAGACAGTTGGAAGATATAACATCCTTTTATTTATTTTATGACACCAAGCAGATGCAGTACAAGTACAATACTGTATCTCAAAACTAAGTCCTATTTCAGTGACTACAAACAGTACTTTCCCTTAGAGCAAACAGCTATGTAACTCTTTTAAATAGTGCAGAGAATTTGAAAACAGACACGACAAACACATATTTTCCATTAACTTAAACACTTTTTATACAAACCCGCATGCAACAAATAAGTAAGAGTTATATAACAATGCATTTAGCAATGTGTTAAAAATATATATTCATGAGTATGAATTGATTTTTACAATTTTTTACAGAGGAAATCAGACAGTAGATACAACATTCTTTCATTCGTTCGGCAATGTTAAGCAGATTCAGTTCAAGTACTTTACTGTACCTCAAATTGAGTCCTATTTAAATGACTACTAACACTGCTTTAACTAGAAAAAACTGCTATGTAACTCCTGTAAATACACCAGTGAATTTAAACACAAGTACGTGAAAAACAAGAACTCTTGTAACTCTAACACCCTTCTTATATGAAACCCTCATACAATGAATAACTAAAACTGTTATATAACAATGCATTTAGCAATGTGTTAAATATATATATTCATGAGTATAAATTGATTTTTACTATTTTAACACAAGAAACAGACAGTTAGTAGATACACCATTCTTTCATTCTTTTTGAGATTCTAAGCAGATACAGGAAAAGTACTTTACTTTATCTCAAAACAGAGTCCTATTTCAATGACTACTAACACTGTTTTAATTGTAGAACAAACAGCTCGGTAACTTTTGTAAATAATGCAGTGAATTTGAACACAAACACGTTAAACACAAGAATTCTACTAACTCTAGAATTCTTCTTTTAAGAAACCCGCATACAACGAATAACTAAAAGAGTTATATAACAACACTTTTAGCAATGTGTTTAAAATTCATGAGTATGAATTGATTTTTACTGTTTTGTACAAAGTAAAAGAGAGAGTTAGTACATCAGCATTCTTTCATTCATTTTATGATCTAAGCAGATACAGTACAATTGAATTACTGTATCTCACAACTGAGTTTTATTTCAATGACTACTAACACTGCTCTACCTGTAGAAGAAAGAGCTATGTAACTGCTCTAAATACAGCAGTGAATTTGAAAACAGACACGGGAAACACATGTACGCCAATAACTTAAACGCTGCTTATACAAAACCCGCATGCAACAAAAAAGAAGACAATTATATAACAACGCATTTAGGAATGTGTTAAATATATATATTCATGAGTATGAATTGATTTTTAGTATTTTGTACAGAAAAACAGACAGTTAGTAGATACACTATTTTTTGATACAGTACAAGTACAATACTGTATCTCAAAACTGTGTCCTATTTCATTGACTACTAACAGTGCTTTCCTTGTAGAGCAAACAGCAATGAAACTCTTTTAAATAGTGCAGAGAATTTGAAAACAGACACGACAAACACATGTTCTCCATTAACTTAAAAACTTCTTATACAAAACCCGCATGCAACAAATAAGTAAGAGTTATATAACAATGCATTTAGAAATGTATTATAAATATATATTCACAATTTTGAATTGAGTTTACTCTTTTCTACAGCAGAAAACAAACAGTTAGTAGATCAACATGCTTTCTTTCATTTTGTGATGCTAAGCAGATGCAGTACAAGTACATTACTGTATCTCAAATCTGAGTCCTATTTCAAGACTACTAACACTGGTTTTTCTGTAGAAGAAAGAGCTACGTAACTTTTAAATAGAGCAGTGAATTTCAAAACACACATGTGAAACACATGTTCTCCATTAAATTAAAGGCTTCTTATACAAAACCTGCATGCAACAAATAAGTAAGAGTTATATAACAATGCATTTACCAATGTGTTAAAACTATATATTAATGAGTATGAATTGATTTTTACTTTTTTGTACACAGGAAAACAGACAGTTAGTAGATACACCATTCTTTCATTCTTTTTGAGATGCAAAGATACAGGACTAGTGCTTACCCTATCTCAAAACAGAGTCCTATTTCAACGACTACTAACACTGTTTTAACTGTAGAGTAAATAGCTCTGTAACTCCTGTAAATACTGCAGTGAATTTGAACACAGACACTTGAAACACAAGAACTCTACTAACTCTAGAATCCTTCTTTTAAGAAACCCGCATACAACGAATAACTAAAAGAGTTATATAACAACGATTTAGCAATGTGTTTAAAATATATATATTCATGAGTATGAATTGATTTTTACAATTTTGTACAGAGGAAAACAGACAGTTAGTAAATACAACATTTTTAAATTTTTTTTAAAATCTAAGAAGATGCAGTACAATTAAATTACTGTATCTCAAAACTGAGTCCTATTTCAATGACTACTAACACTGCATTAACTGTAGATCAAAATGCTATGTAACTCCTGTAAATACAGCGGTGAATTTGAACACAGGCACGTGAAACACAAGAACTCTTGTAACTCTAGAACCCTTCTTATATTTAACCCTCATACAATGAATTACTAAAACAATTATATAACAATGCATTTAGCAATGTGTTAAATATATATATTCATGAGTATTAATTGATTTTTACTATTTTGTACACAGAAAAACAGACAGTTACTAGATACAGCATTCTTTCTTTTTGAGATGCTAAGCAGATACAGGACAAGTACTTTACTCTATCTAAAAAGAGAGTCCTATTTCAATGACTACTAACACTTTTTTAACTGTAGAGCAAACAGCTCTGTAACTCCTGTAAATACTGCAGTGAATTTGAAATCAGGCACATGAAACACAAGAACTCTACTAACTCTAGAATCCTTCTTTTAAGAAACCCGCTTGCAACAAATAACTAAAAGAGTTATATAACAACGCATTTAGCAATGTGTTTAAAATATACGTATTCATGAGTTTGAATTGATTATTACTATTTTTACAGAGGAAATAAAACAGTTAGTAGATATAACATACTTTTATTTATTTTGTGATGCTAAGCAGATGCAGTACAAGTACATTACTCTATCTCAAAACTGAGTCCTATTTCAATGACTACTAACACTGCTCTACCTGTGTAAGAAACAGCTATGTAACTTTTGTAAATACAGCAGTGAATTTGAAATCAGGCACGTGAAACACATGAACTCCAATAACTTAAATGCTTCTTATACAAAACCCGCATGCAACAAAAAAGTAAAAATGTTATATAACAACACATTTAGCAATGTGATAAAAATATATATTCATGAGTATGAACTTATTTTTACTATTTTGTACACAGGAAAACAGACAGTTAGTAGATATAACACACTTTTATTCATTTTGTGTTGCTAAGCAGATGCAGTACAAGTACAATACTGTATCTCAAAATTGAGTCCTATTTCAATGACTACTAACAGTGCTTTCCCTGTAGAGCAAACAGCTATGTAACTCTTTTAAATAGTGTAGAGAATTTGAAAACAGACACGACAAAATCATGTTCTCCATTAACTTAAACACTTTTCATACAAAACCCGCATGCAACAAATATGTAAGAGTTATATAACAATTTATTATCAATGTGTTATAAATATATATTCACGAGTATGAATTGAGTTTACTATTTTCTACAGGGGAAAACAGACAATTAATAGATCAACATTCTTTCATTCATTTTGTGATGCTAAGCTGATGCAGTACAATTACATTACTGTATCTCAAAACTGAGTTCTATTTCAATGACTACTAACACTGCTTTACCTGTAAAAGAAACAGCTTTGTAACTGTTGTAAATACAGCAGTGAATTTGAAAACAGACATATGAAACACATGTTCTCCTTTAAATTAAACGCTTCTTATAAAAAACCCGCATGCAACAAATAAGAAAGAGTTATATAACAATGCATTTAGCAATGTTTTAAAAATATATATTCATGAGTATGAATTGATTTTTACAATTTTTTACAGAGGAAATCAGACAGTAGGTACAACATTCTTTCATTCCTTCTGTGATGTTAAGCAGATGCAGTTTAAGTACTTTACTGTATCTCCAAATTGAGTCCTATTTAAATGACTACTAACACTGCTTTAACTGTAGAACAAACTGCTATGTAACTCCTGTAAAGACACCAGTGAATTTAAACACAAGCACGTGAAAAACATGAAATTTTGCAACTCTAAAACCCTTCTTATATGAAACCCGCATACAATGAATAAAAAAAACACTTATATAACAATGCATTTAGCAATGTGTTAAAAATATATATTCGGTGATGTCACGGAAATGGCGCCGTGAGCAGCGCATCCAACAGATCTCCCCTAAATCACAACAAATTTATCAACTAGAAATAGAAATTTTTATCCTCGGAGCATTCCGGTGTTCCACACAAACTGAAAGCAAAAGGACTGTTATTACTTGAATCTGAGAGACGAGGGTGTGGAGGAACCTACCGAAGCGACGTTCATTCAAGACGCGAGGGAGTGTGCCTGTGGTGAGTCAGCCCACACTCGGGAGCCGCGAGCAGTCGCCGGCGTGCGCTCGGTACTGTTGCAGAGCGAGCACCGCCCACACTCCGGAGCACGAGCAGCCACCGGCCTGCCTGGTCCGGTTGCAGATCGAGCACCGCCCACATTCGGGAGCCGCGAGCAGCCACGGGCGCGTGCCTGGTCCGGTTGCAGAGCGAGCACCGCCCACACTCAGGAGCAGCGAGCAGCCGTCAGCGCGTGCCCGGTCCGGTTGCAGAGCGAGCACCGCTAAACTTCCCAGCGGCCCGCGCACTGCGAGTGAGAGTCGCCAGCCACCGGTGCCCGGAGCACCCCATTCGCACGCGTGCCCTGGGCATTCCACACACCCAGAGCGCCTTACTGGCCCGCACACCCAGGGTGCCCCATTTTCCTGTGCCTGGCGTGATTCAGCTGCCAGCAGCAGGGCGAGCGGGAGAGGCACCAGGGTGGTCTTCTACTTAGGAGATTCTCTCCGTGGGCGGGGCACCTCACCCAGCCATTCAAGCTAACAATCAAGCATTGGGGGAGGGGCGCAAGCAGGCAGCCTAAAATACCTTCGGGAGCACAGCTATGACCCAATCACTGAAATTAGCTTAACCCACGAAATCTGTGCACCATCGGTTCTAATTGATAAGATCTCTCTCAGTTCAGCGACTCAAGACAAGAGGCGTGATACTTTTAGTGCCTCTCGCTAAAGGGGTGGGGGCAAAATCTGATTGATAGAGCCTCCATATTCAGGGATAAACGCTAACAAGAGCGACTTGGCAGATAATAAGATCTATACTACACTAGTCGCAAACAGAGACTAGTGCCTCTTCTTCCCAGCCAAAACAGGCTACAAAGTGTGGAAAGCCTGGGTTGAGAGGTCCAACTGAATGCTAGGTGCTGAACAGTCACCTTGTCAACAATTGACTCCCACCCCCGCCTGATTTCACTGGAGGCCCTGACTGCCAGAGCCTTTCCCAAAGCCTTGCACTGAGTGGGGATAGAGTGGGGATTTCCCAGCTTTTTGAGCCTCTTATTCCCCAGGCAGAAGCAGTTGCAGCCTTTTAGCTGGATCCCCAGGCTGCTAATTCAGGAAGGGGGGACTAGGAGAGAGAGTCCAGGAAAGCAAACACTCTCATCGTTGGACCTTGCAAACGCCAAAAAGCCTTGACTACCAGCAAGACTAAAGCCAATTATATGACATTGCCATAGAATCCCATCAACTGCAAATCCCTACCTAAGTGTGACACAGGGGCAGAGCCTGGGGTACAGAGTCACTGACCAGGAAGAGGGAGAGAAAAGAAAAAGGAGGACGTTAACCTCTCAAAATCAAGAAAAATCCAGACTTTACAACTTGTTCCACTAATTTTTTGTTGTTGTTGTTTGTTTCTTCTATCTTATTGCCTTTATTTCCCCCACCTCGGTCCTTCTATTCTCTGCCCATCTTATGCTTCCCTTTTCTTGAACTACACTACCCATAACTGTTACATTTTATTTCTCTTCTTCATCCTCACCCTCCTTTAAGGTTATACTCCAAAACACTTAACTCTCACTCTCTCTTTTGTTTTTTTTTATTTGCTTTATTTTGCTTTTTCTCTTCCTTTTTTATTTCTTCCTTCGTATTTCTCTTTTTCTTATTTTTTCCTTTATATTCATTTTTTTTTCTCATTTTACTTTCCTCCCATTTAATCCTCAATCATGAACAAATTAGTTAATTTGGGACTCAA
Organism: Saccopteryx bilineata; assembly: GCF_036850765.1. Taxonomy (NCBI): domain Eukaryota; kingdom Metazoa; phylum Chordata; class Mammalia; order Chiroptera; family Emballonuridae; genus Saccopteryx; species Saccopteryx bilineata. The sequence continues at coordinate 278,278 of NW_027095454.1, forward strand.
GGATTTTTTTGGCTTTATTTTTCTTTTTGCTTTTGTTTTTGTTTTTTTCTTGTTTGTTTATTTTTGTGGCATTTTGGGTCCTCCCAACCCAAGGTCTCCATTGTATTTAGTCTTCCCTCCACTTAATAAAACAGATTTTTACTTATTATTTTTATTTTTTTCTTCTTTATTATTCTTTCTTTGGTCCTTTTTTCTGGTTCCCTCTTATCCCTCTCATTATATCTCTTAGTTGACCATCACTTACAAGCAAATCATCTTATGCTTGTCTAAAATTTTCTTCCTTTTTTTTTGCATTTAGTAGGTCCCTACTCCCTTTTTATGCCCCTTGAACTCTTCACCCCAAATTAGGCCCTCCATTATAGGCATGATATTTCCCTGAGGAGGGGAGAGGAGGGAAAGAGAAGAAAGAAAAAAAGGGGGAAATAATAAATTATTACTGTTTTTTTTGTGGGGTGTTTACCTTTTTTTTTTTTCCTTTTTACTCTTTATTAATTCTAATTAGTGCTATCAACAAGACCACCCTCAGATGCCAATAAGAAAGAGGAAATCGAATATTATGGATGCAAAGAAAGAGAGGTAACACAAATAGATGTGGAAAAATCTATGGAGAAAAGACTTAACATATTGGAAGCCTTGGAGCTAAATGACAGAGAATTTAAAATAGAAATCTTAAAAATACTCAGAGATATACAAGAAAACACAGAAAGGAAATATAGGGAGATCAGAAAACAACTCAATGAACACAAAGAATATATTACCAAGGAAATTGAAACTATTAAAACAAATCAAACAGAAATGAAAAACTCAATACACGAGCTGAAAAACGAGGTAACAAGCTTAGCTAACAGAACAGCCCAGATTGAGGATAGGATTAGTGAAATAGAAGACAAACAACTTGAGGCACAACAGAGAGAAGAAGAAAGAGACTGAAAAATAACAAAAAACGAGAAAGCCCTACAGGAATTGTCTGACTCCATCAGAAAGAATAACATAAGAATAATAGGTATATCAGAGGGAGAAGAGAAAGAAAATGGAATGGAGAATATACTCAAACAAATAATAGACGAGAACTTCCCAAGCCTGTGGAAAGAACTAAAGCCTCAAATTCAAGAAGCAAACAGAACACCGAGTTTCCTTAACCCCAACAAACCCACTCCAAGGCACATCATAATAAAGATGACACAAACCAATGACAAAGAAAAAATTCTCAAGGCAGCCAGGGAAAAGAAGAGTACAACATATAAAGGAAGGCCCATTAGATTATCATAAGATTTCTCAGCAGAAACTCTAAAAGCTAGAAGAGAGTGGACCCCAATATTTAAAGCCCTGAAAGAGAGGAACTTTCAGCCAAGAATACTATACCCATCAAAGCTATCCTTCAAGTATGAAGGAGATATAAAAACATTCACAAATACAGAAAAGATGAGAGAATTTATCAACAGAGAGCCCCCATTCCAGGAAATACTAAAGGGGGTTTTCCAACCAGATTCAAAGAACAAAAGCAAACAACACCACAAGTAACAGCTCCACCAAGAACACAATAAAACCAAACTTAAACTGTGACAACAAAGGAAAAAAAGGGGGGAGAGGATGGAGATTAACAGTAGCAAAGGACGATGTGGTGCAGAAATACTTATAAGTTAGGGTACTACAATGAATATGGTAGGTACCCTTTTCATTACTTAATGGTAACCACCCTTGAAAAAACCATCACAAAAACACTTGACTTAAAAAAGGTAGCAACAGAGGAAAGAAGTATGGAACACAAACAAACAAAAACAAATGATAGAAAAACAAAAGAGAAGAATCAAAGTAGATACAAAATTAACAGAAAGCATTTTATAAAATTGCAGTAGGGAACCCACACGTGTCAATAATTACACTAAATGTAAATGGATTAAACTTACCAATAAAAACACACAGAGTAGCAGAATGGATTAAAAAAGAAAATCCAACTATATGCTGCCTAAAAGAAACAAATCTAAGCAACAAGGGTAAAAACAAATTCAAAGTGAAAGGCTGGAAAACAATACTCCAAGCAAACAACACCCAAAAAAAGCAGGCATAGCAACATTCATATCTAATAATGCTGACTACAAGACAGAAAATGTACTCAGAGACAAAAATGGTCATTTCATAATGATTAAGGGGAAGTTGAATCAAGAAGACATAACAATCCTTAATATATATGCACCAAACCAAGGATCACCAAAATATATAAGACAGCTACTTATTGACCTTAAAACAAAAACTAACAAAAATACAATCATACTTGGAGACCTCAATACACCGCTGACGGCTCTAGATCGGTCATCCAAACAGAGAATCAATAAAGATATAGTGGCCTTAAATGAAATACTAGAACACCTGGATATGATAGACATCTCCAGGACACTTCATCCCAAAGCGACAGAGTATACATTTTTCTCTAGTGTACATGGAACATTCTCAAGACTTGACCATATGTTGGGCCACAAAGACAATATCAGCAAATTTAGAAAAATTGAAATTGTACCAAGCATATTTTCTGATCATAAAGCCTTGAAACAAGAATTCAACTGCAAAAAAGAGGGGGAAAACCCACAAAAATGTGGAAACTAAACAACATACTTCTAAAAAATGAATGGGTCAAAGAAGAAATAAGCGCAGAGATCAAAAGGTATATACAGACAAATGAAAATGAAAATACGACATATCGGTATCTCTGGGATGTAGCAAAAGCAATAATAATAGGAAAGTTCATATCACTTCAAGCCTATATGAACAAACAAGAGAGAGCCGAAGTAATCCACTTAACTTCACACCTTAAGGAACTAGAAAAAGAAGAACAAAGACAACCCAAAACCAGCCGAAGAAAGGAGATAATAAAAATCAGAGCAGAAATAAATGAAATAGAGAACAGAAAAACTATAGAAAAAATCAATAAAACAAGGAGCTGGTTCTGTGAAAAGATCAACAAAATTGACAAACCCTTGGCAAGACTCACCAAGAAAAAAAGGCACAGGACTCAAATAAATGAAATCCAAAATGAAATAGGAGAGATCACCACAGACATCATAGATATACAAAGAATTATTGTAGAATACTATGAAAAATTATATGCCACCAAATACAACAATCTAGAAAAAATGGATAAATTCCTAGAACAATACAACCTTCCTAGACCGAGTCATGAAGAATCAGAAAGCCTAAACAGACCAATCAGCAGAAAGGAAATAGAAAAAACCATTAAAAACCTCCCCAAAAATAAAAGTCCAGGCCCAGACGGTTATACTAGTGAATTCTATCAAACATTCAAAGAAGACTTGGTTCCTATTCTACTCAAAGTCTTCCAAAAAATTGAAGAAGAAGCAATACGTCCAAACACATTTTATGAGGCAAACATAACCCTCATACCAAAACCTGGCAAGGATGGCACAAAGAAAGAAAACTACAGACCAATATCTCTAATGAATACAGATGCTAAAATACTAAACAAAATACTGGCAAACCGAATACAACAACATATTAAAAAAATAATACATCATGATCAAGTGGGATTCATCCCAGAATCTCAAGGATGGTTTAACATACGCAAAACGGTTAACGTGATACACCATATCAACAAAACAAAGAACAAAAACCACATTATCTTATCAATAGATGCAGAAAGGCTTTTGATAAAATACAACACAATTTTATGTTTAAGACTCTCAACAAAATGGGTATAGAAGGAAAATATCTCAATATGATAAAGGCCATATATGATAAACCATCAGCCAACATCCTATTAAACGGCATAAAACTGAGGACTTTCTACCTTAAATCAGGAACAAGACAGGGTTGTCCACTCTCTCCACTCTTATTTAACGTGGTGCTAGAAGTTCTGGCCAGAGCAATCAGACAAGACAAAGAAATAAAAGGCATCCATATCGGAAAAGAAGAAGTAAAGGTATCACTTTTTGCAGATGATATGATCCTATACATCGAAAACCCAAAGGACTCCACAAAAAGATTATTAGAAACAATAAACCAATACAGTAAGGTCGCAGAATACAAAATTAACATACAAAAGTCCATAGCCTTTCTATATGCCAACAATGAAATATTAGAAAACAAACTCAAAAAAATAATCCCCTTCACGATTGCAACAAAAAAAATAAAATACCTAGGAATAAACATAACAAAGAATGTAAAGGACCTATATAATGAAAATTACAAAGCATTGTTAAGGGAAATCGAAAAAGATACAATGAGATGGAAAAATATTCCTTGTTCTTGGATAGGAAGAATAAATATAATCAAAATGGTTATATTACCCAAAGCAATATACAAATTTAATGCAATTCCCATCAAAATCCCTATGAGATTTTTTAAAGAAATGGAACAAAAAATCATCAGATTTATATCGAACCTTAAAATAACCTGAATAGCCAAAACAATCCTAAGGAAAAAGAATGAAGCTGGGGGCATTACAATACCTGACTTTAAACTATATTATAGGGCCACGATAATCAAAACAGTATGGTATTGGCAAAAAAATAGACACTCAGACCAATGGAACAGAATAGAAAGCCCAGAAATAAAACCACATATATATGGTCAAATAATCTTTGATAAAGGGGCCAACAACACACAATGGAGAAAAGAAAGCCTCTTCAACAAATGGTGTTGGGAAAACTGGAAAGCCACATGCAAAAGAATGAAACTCGACTACAGCCTGTCCCTGTGTACTAAAATTAATTCAAAATGGATCAAAGACCTAAATATAAGACCTGAAACAATAAAGTACATAGAAGAAGACATAGGTACTAAAATCATGGACCTGGGTTTTAAAGAACATTTTATGAACTTGATCCAATGGCAAGAGAAGTGAAGGCAAAGATAAATGAATGGTACTACATCAGAATTAAAAGTTTTTGCTCAGCAAGAGAAACTGATATCAAAATAAACAGACAGCCAACTATATGGGAACTGATATTTTCAAACGACAGCTCAGATAAGGGCCTAATATCCAAAATTTACAAAGAACTCATAAAACTCAACAACAAACAAACAAACAATCCAATAAAAAAATGGGAAGAGGACATGAACAGACACTTCTCCCAGGAAGAGATACAAATGGCCAACAGATATATGAAAAGATGCTCAGCTTCATTAGTTATTAGAGAAATGCAAGTCAAAACTACAATGAGATACCACCTCACCCCTGTTAGATTAGCTATTATCAACAAGACGGGTAATAGCAAATGTTGGAGAGGCTGTGGAGAAAAAGGAACCCTCATTCAGTGTTGGTGGGACTGTAAAGTGTACAACCATAATGGAGGAAAGTATGGTGGTTCCTCAAAAAACTGCAAATAGAACTACCTTATGACCCAGCAATCCCTCTACTGCATATATACCCCCAAATCTCAGAAACATTGATACGTGAAGACACATGTAGCCCCATGTTCATTGCAGCACTGTTTACAGTGGCCAAGATATGGAAACAACCAAAAAGCCCTTCAATAGAAGACTGGATAAAGAAGATGTGGCACATATACACTATGGAATACTACTCAGCCATAAGAAATGATGACATCAGATTATTTACAGCAAAATGGTGGAATCTTGATAACATTATAAGGAGTGAAATAAGCAAATCAGAAAAAAACAAGAACTACATGATTCCATACATTGGTGGAACATAAAAATGAGACTAAGAGACATGGACAAGAGTGTGGTGGTTACCAGGGATGGGGGTTACCATACGTAGGTGGCACATAAAAGCGAAACTGAGAGACATTGATAAGGGTCTGGTGGTTACGGGGGGGAGGGGAGAATGGGAGAGGGAAAGGGGGAGGGGGAGGGGCACAGAGAGAACAAGAAAGAGGGTGACGGAGGACAATCTGACTTTGGGTGATGGGTATGCAACATGATTGAACGACAAGATACCCTGGACTTGTTATCTTTGAATATATGTATCCTGATTAATTGATGTCACCCCATTAAAAAAATGAAATTATTTTTTAAAAAAGTAGAAAAATTATATAACAACGCTTTTAGCAATGTGTTAAATATATATATTCATGAGTATGAATTGATTTTTACTATTTTGTACAGAGGAAAATGGACAGGTAGTAGATATAACATTCTTTTATTCTTTTTGTGATGATAAGGAGATGCAGTACAAATACATTACTCTATCTCAAAATTGAGTCCTATTTCAATGACTACTAACACTGCTTTAACTGTATATCAAACTGCTTTTTAACTCCTGTAAATGCAGAAATGTATTTAAAGACAGGCACGTGAAATACAAGAATTCTAGTAACTCTAGAACCCTTCTTATATGAAACCCGCATAAAATGAATAACTAAAACAGTTATATAACAATGAATTTGGCAATGTGTTAAATATATATATTCATGAGTATGAATTGATTTTTACTTATTTGTACACAGGAAAACAAACAGATAGTAGATACCCAATTTTTTCATTCTTTTTGAGATTCTAAGCAGATACAGGAAAAATACTTTATGCTATCTCAAAACAGAATCCTATTTCAATGACGACTAACACTGTTTTAGCTGTAGAGCAAACAGCTCTGTAACTCTTGTAAATACGGCAGTTTATTTGAAAACAGAAACGTGAAACACAAAAACTTTACTAACTCTAGAATCCTTCTTTTAGGAAACCAGCATACAACGAATAACAAAATGAGTTATATAACAACACTTTTAGCAATGTGTTTAAAATATATATTCATGAGTATGAATTGATTTTAACAATTTTGTACAAAGAAAAACAGACAGTTAGTAGATACAACATTCTTTCATTTTTTTTCAGATGCTAAGCAGATAAGGACTAGTAATTTACTCTATCTCAAAACAGAGTTTTATTTCAATGACTGCTAACAGTGTTTTATTTGTAGAGCAAAAAGCTCTGTAACTCCTGTAAATACTCAAGTGAATTTGAACACAGACACATGAAACACAAGAACTTTAGAATCCTTCTTTTAAGAATCCAGCATACAATGAATAAATAAACGAGTTATATAACAACGCATTTAGCAATGTTTTTAAATTATGTATTCATGAGTATGAATTGATTTTTACTACTTTTACAAAGGAACAATGAGGGTTAGTAGATCAACAATTTTCATTCATTTTGTGATCTAAGCAGATGCAGTACAATTACATTACTCTATCTAAAACTGAGTCCTATTTCAATGACTATGAACCCTGCTCTACCTGTAGAAGAAACAGCTATGTAACTGTTGAAAATACAGCAGTGAATTTGAAAACCTACACTTGAAACACATAAACTTCCATAACTAAAATTCTTCTTATACAAAACCCGCATGCAACAAAAAAGTAAAAATGTTATATAACAACGTATTTAGCAATCTTAAAAATATATATTCATGAGTATGAATTGATTTTTACTATTTTGTATGAGGGAAAACAGACAATTAGTAGACATAACATTCTTTTATTCATTTTGTGATACTAAGCAGATGCAGTACAAGTACATTACTGTATCTAAAACATTGTCCTATTTCAATGACAATGAACACTGCTATACCTGTAGAAGAAAGAGCTATATAAGCTTTGTAAATACAGCAGTGAATTTGAAAACAGACACGTGAAACACATGAACTCCAATAACTTAAATGCTTCTTATACAAAAACCGCATGCAACAAAAAAGTAAAAATTTTATATAACAACATATTTAGCAATCTTAAAAATATATATTCATGAGTATGAATTGAATTTACTATTATGTATGGAGAAAAACAGACAATTAGTAAATATAATATTCTTTTATTCATTTTGTGATGCTAAGCAGATGCAGTACAAATACATTACTGATTCTCAAAACTGCGTCGAATTTCAATGACTACTAATACTATTTTAACTAACGATCAAACTGCTGAGCAACTCATGGAAATACTGCAGTGAATTTGAACACAGGCACGTGAAACACAAGCACTCTAGTAACTCTAGAACCCTTCTTATATGAAATCCGCAAACAATGAATAACTAAAACAGTAATATAACAATACATTTAGCAATGTGTTAAATATATATTCATGAGTATGAATTGATTTTTACTATTTTTTACAGAGGAAAACCGACATTTAGTAGATATAACATTCTTTTGTTAATTTTGTGATGCTAAGCAAATGCAGTACATGTACATTACTGTATCTGAAAACTGAGTCCTATTGCAATGACTAGTAAACCTTCTTTAAGTGTAATTCAAACAGATATGTAACTCATGGAAATATAGCAGTGAATTTGAACACAGGCACGTTAAACACAACAACTCTCATAACTCTATAACCCTTCTTTTATGAAACCAGCATACAATGAATAACTAAAACACTTATATAACAATGCATTTAGCAATGTGTTAAATATATATATTCCTGAGTATGAATTGATTTTTACGATTTTTTACAAAGGAAAACAGAGAGTGAGTAGATACAACATTCGTTCATTCTTTTTGAGATTCTAAGCAGATAAAGTACAAGTACTTTACTCTATGTCAAAACAGAATCCTATTTCAATGACTACTAACACTGTTTTAACTGTAGAACAAACAGCTCTGTAACTCCTGTAAATAATGCAGTGAATTTGAACACAACCACTTGAAACTCAAGAACTCTACTATCTCTAGAAAACATCTTTTAAGAAACCAGCATACAACGAATAACTAAAAAAGTTATATAACAATGGTTTTAGCAATGTTATAAAGTATATATTCATGAGTATGAATTGATTTTAACTATTTTGTACAGAAGAAAACAGACAGTTAGTAGATATAACATTCTTTTATTCATTTTGTGATGGTAAGCAGATGCAGTGCAAGTATATTACTGTATCTCAAAACTGAGTCATATTTCAATTACTACTAAAACTGCTTTAACTGTATATCAGACTGCTTTATAAGTCCTGTAAATGCAGAAATGTATTTAAAGACAGGAACGTGAAAAACAAGAATTCTAGTAACTCTAGAACCCTTCTTATATGAAACCCACATAAAATGAATAACTAAAACAGTTATATAACAATGAATTTAGCAATGTGTTAAATATATATATTCATGAGTATGAATTGATTTTTACTATTTTGTACACAGGAAAACAAACAGATAGTAGATACAACATTCTTTCATTCTTTTTGAGATTCTAAGCAGATACAGGAAAAATACTTTATGCTATCTCAAAACAGAATCCTATTTCAATGACGACTAACACTGTTTTAGCTGTAGAGTAAACAGCTCTGTAACTCTTGTAAATACTGCAGTGTACTTGAGCACAGAAATGTGAAACACAAAAACTTTACTAACTCTAGAATCCTTCTTTTAGGAAACCAGCATACAATGAATAACAAAAAGAGTTATATAACAACACTTTTAGCAACGTGTTTAAAATATATATTCATGAGTATGAATTGATATTAACTATATTGTACAAAGGAAAACAGACAGTTAGTAGATACAACATTCTTTCATTTTTTTTGAGATGCTAAGCAGATACAGGACTAGTAATTTACTCTATCTCAAAACAGAGTTTTATTTCAATGACTGCTGACAGTGTTTTATTTTTAGAGCAAACCGCTCTGTAACTCCTGTAAATACTGAAGTGAATTTGAAAACAGACACATGAAACACAAGAACTCTAGAATCCTTCTTTTAAGAATCCCACATACAACGAATAAATAAATGAGTTATATAACAACGTATTTAGCAATGTGTTTAAATTATGTATTCATGAGTATGAATTGATTTTTACTCCTTTTACAGAGGAACAGTGAGAGTTAGTAGATCAACAACTTTCATTCATTTTGTTATCTAAGCAGATGCAGTACAATTACATTTCTCTATGTAAAACTGAGTCCTATTTCAATGACTACGAACCCTGCTCTACCTGTACAAGAAACAGCTATGTAACTGTTGTAAATACAGCAGTGAATTTGAAAACCTACACGTGAATCACATAAACTCCCATAACAAAAATGCTTCTAATACAAAACCCGCATGCAACAAAAAAGTAAAAATATTAAATAACAACGTATTTAGCAATCTTAAAAATATATATTCATGAGTGTGAATTGATTTTTACTATTTTGTACGGAGGAAAACAAACAATTAGTAGATATAACATTCTTTTATTCATTTTGTGATGCTAAGCAGATGGAGTACAAGTACATTACTGTATCTCAAAACTGATTCGAATTTCAATGACTACTAACACTACTTTAACTATAGATCAAACTCCTGAGCAACTCTTGTAAATACTGCAGTGAATTTGAACACAGAAACGTTGAACTCAAGAACTCTCGTAACTCTAGACCCCTTCTTATATGAAACCCGCATACAGTGAATAACTAAAACAGTTATATAACAATGCATTTAGCAATGTGTTAAATATATATATTCATGAGTATGAATTGATTTTTACTATTTTGTACACAGGAAAAGAAACAGTTGGTAGATACAACATTCTTTCATTCTTTTTGAGATTCTGAGCAGATAGAGGAAAAGGACTTTAATCTATCTCAAAAGAGAATCCTATTTCAATGACAACTCACACTTTTTTAACTGTATAGCAAACAGCTCTGTAACTCCTCAATATACTGCAGTGAATTTTAACACAGACACCTGAAACACAAGAACTTTACTAACTCTAGAATCATTCTTTTAAGAAACCAGCATACAACAAATATCTAAAAGAGTTAAATAAAAACACATTTAGCAATGTGTTTAATATATATATTCATGAGTATAAATTGATTTTAACTATTTTGTACAGAAGAAAACAGACAGTTAGGAGATAAAACATTCTTTAATTCATTTTGTGATGCTAAGCATGTGCATTACAAATACATTACTCTATCTCAAAATTGAGTCCTATTTCAATGACTACTAACACTGCTTTAACTGTAGATATAATTGCTATGTAACTCCTGAAAATACAGCAGTGAATTTAAACACAGGCTCTGAAACACAAGAACTCTAGAATCCTTCTTTTAAGAATCGCGCATACAAGGATTAACTAAAGGAGTCATATAACAACGCATTTAGCAATGGGTTTAAAATATATATTCATGAGTATGAATTGATTTCTACTATTTTGTACAGAGGTAAAGAGTGAGTTAGTAGATCAACAGTTTTCATGCATGTTATGATCTAAGCAGATGAAGGAGAATTACATTACTGTATCTATAACATTGTCCTATTTCAATGACAACGAACACTGCTATACCTGTAGAAGAAACAGCTATGTAACTGTTGTAAATACAGCAGTGAATTTGAAAACAGACACGTGAAACACATGAACTCCAATAACTTAAATGCTTCTTATACAAAAACCGCATGCAAAAAAAAGTAAAAATTTTATATAACAACGTATTTAGCAAACTTAAAAATATATATTCATGAGTATGAATTGATTTTTACTATTATGTACGGCGGAAAACAGACAATTGGGAAATATAATATTCTTTTATTCATTTTGTGATGCTAAGCAGATGCAGTACGAATACATTACTGTATCTCAAAACTGAGTCGAATTTCAACGACTACTATCACTATTTTAACTAAAGATCAAACTGCTGAGCAACTCATGTAAATACTGCAGTGAATTTGAACACAGGCACGTGAAACACAAGAACTATAATAACTCTATTACCCTTCTTATATGAAATCTGCATATAATGAATAACTAAAATAGTAATAAAACAATACTTTTAGCAATGTGTTAAATATATATATTCATGAGTATGAATAGATTTTTACTATTTTTTAAAGAGGAATGAGACAATTAGTAGATATAACATTCTTTTGTTCATTTTGTGATGCTAAGCTAATGCAGTACATGTACATTACTGTATCTGAAAACTGAGTCCTATTGCAATGACTACTAAAACTGCTTTAATTGTAATTTAAACAGATATGTAACTCATGTAAATACAGCAGTGAATTTGAACACAGGCACTTTAAACACAACAAATCTCGTAACTCTAGAACCCTTCTTTTATGAAACACACACAAAATGAATAACTAAAACACTTATATAACAATGCATTTAGCAATGTGTTACATATATATATTCATGAGTATGAATTGATTTTTATGGTTTTGTACAAAGGAAAACAGAGAGTTAGTAGATACACCATTCTTTCATTCTTTTTGAGATTCTAAGCAGATAAAGGAAAAGTACTTTACTTTATGTCAAAACAGAATCCTATTTCAATGACTTCTAACACTGTTTTAAATGTAGAACAAACAGCTCTGTAACTCCTCTAAATACTGTAGTTAATTTGAACACAACCACGTGAAACTCAAGAACTCTACTATCTCTAGAAAACATCTTTTAAGAAACCAGCATACAACGAATAACTAAAAGAGTTATATAACAATGCTTTTAGCAATGTGTATACAATATATATTCATGAGTATGAATTGATTTTAACTATTTTGTACAGAAGAAAACAGACAGTTAGCAGATATTACATTCTGTTATTCATTTTATGATGCTAAGCAGATGCAGTGCAATTATATTACTGTATCTCAAAACTGAGTCATATTTCAATGACTACTAACACTGCTTTAACTGTATATCAAACTGCTTTGTAACTCCTGTAAATGCAGAAATGTATTTAAAGACAGGCACGTGAAATACAAGAATTCTAGTAACTCTAGAACCCTTCTTATATGAAACCCGCATAAAATGAATAACTAAAACTGTTATATAACAATGAATTTGGCAATGTGTTAAATATATATATTCATGAATATGAATTGATCCTTACTATTTTGTACACAGGAAAACAAACAGATAGTAGATACACCATTCTTTCATTCTTTTTGAGATTCTAAGCAGATACAGGAAAAATACTTTATGCTATCTCAAAACAGAATCCTATTTCAATGACGACTAACACTGTTTTAGCTGTAGAGCAAACAGCTCTGTAACTCTTGTAAATACTGCAGTTTATTTGAACACAGAAACGTAAAACATAAAAACTTTACTAACTCTAGAATCCTTCTTTTAGGAAACCAGCATACAACGAATAACAAAAAGAGTTATATAACAACACTTTTAGCAATGTGTTTAAAATATATATTCATGAGTATGAATTGATTTTAACAATTTTGTACAAAGAAAAACAGACAGTTAGTAGATACAACATTCTTTCATTTTTTTTCAGATGCTAAGCAGATACGGGACTTGTAATTTACTCTATCTCAAAACAGAGTTTTATTTCAATGACTGCTAACAGTGTTTTATTTGTAGAGCAAACAGCTCTGTAACTCCTGTAAATACTCAAGTGAATTTGAACACAGACACATGAAACACATGAACTCTACTAACTCTAGAATACTTCTTTTAAGAATCCCGCATACAACAAATAAATAAATGAGTTATATAACAACGCATTTAACAATGTGTTTAAATTATGTATTCATGAGTATGAATTGATTTTTACTCCTTTTACAAAGGAACAGTGAGTGTTAGTAGATCAACAATTTTCATTCATTTTGTGATCTAAGCAGATGCAGTACAATTACATTACTGTATCTAAAACTGAGTCCTATTTCAATGACTATGAACCCTGCTCTACCTGTAGAAGAAAGAGCGATGTAACTGTTGAAAATACAGCAGTGAATTTGAAAACCTACACTTGACACACATAAACTCCCATAACTAAAATTCTTCTTATACAAAACCCGCATGCAACAAAAAAGTAAAAATGTTATATAACAACGTATTTAGCAATCTTAAAAATATATATTCATGAGTATGAATTGATTTTTACTATTTTGTATGGAGGAAAACAGACAATTAGTAGACATAACATTCTTTTATTCATTTTGTGATGCTAAGCAGATGCAGTACAAGTACATTACTGTATCTCAAAACTGATTCGAATTTCAATGACTACTATCACTACTTTAACTATAGATAAATCTGCTGAGCAACTCTTGTAAATACTGCAGTGAATTTGAACACAGGCACGTTGAACAGAAGAACTCTCGTAACTCTAGACCCCTTCTGATATGAAACCCGCATACAGTGAATAACTAAAACAGTTATATAACAATGCATTTAGCAATGTGTTAAATATATATATTCATGAGTATGAATTGAATTTACTATTTTGTACAAAGGAAAACAAACAGTTAGTAGATACAACATTTTTTCATTCTTTTTGAGATTCTGAGCAGATACAGGAAAAGGACTTTAATCTATCTCAAAACAGAATCCTATTTCAATGACGACTCACACTTTTTTAACTGTATAGCAAACAGCTCTGTAACTCCTGTAAATACTGCAGTTAATTTTAACACAGACACCTGAAACACAAGAACTTTACTAACTCTAGAATCCTTCTTTTAAGAAAACAGCATACAACAAATAACTAAAAGAGTTAAATATAAACATTTTAACAATGTGTTTAAAATATATATTCATGAGTATAAATTGATTTTAACTATTTTGTACAGAGGAAAATAGACAGTTAGGAGATAAAACATTGTTTAGTTCATTTTGTGATATAAGCAGGTGCATTACAAATACATTAATCTATCTAAAAATTGAGTCCTATTTCAATGACTACTAACACTGCTTTAACTGTAGTTATAATTGCTACGTAACTCCTGAAAATACAGCAGTGAATTTAAACACAGGCTCATGAAACACAAGAACTCTAGTAACTCTAGAATCCTTCTTTTAAAAAACCTACATACAACGAATAACTAAACAAGTTATATAACAACGCATTTAGCAATGTGTTTAAAATATGAATTCATGAGTATGAATTGATTTTTACTATTTTGTACAGAGGAAAAGAGAGAGTTAGTAGATCAACATTTTTCATGCATGTTATGATCTAAGCAGATGCAGTACAATTACATTACTGTATCTAAAACATTGTCCTATTTCAATGACAATGGACACTGCTATACCTGTAGAAGAAACAGCTATGTAACTGCTGTAAATACAGCAGTGAATTTGAAAACAGACACGTGAAACCCATGAACTGCAATAACTTAAATGCTTCTAATACAAAAACCGCATGCAACAAAAAAATAAAAATTTTATATAACAACGTATTTAGCAATCTTAAAAATATATATTCATGAGTATGAATTGATTTTTACTATTATGTACGGAGGAAAAGAGACAATTAGTAAATATGATATTCTTTTATTCATTTTGTGATGCTAAGCAGATGCAGTACAAATACATTACTGTATCTCAAAACTGAGTCAAATTTCAACGACTACTATCACTATTTTAACTAAAGATCAAACTGATGAGCAACTCATGTAAATACTCCAGTGAATGTGAACACAGGCACGTGAAACACAAGAACTCTAGTAACTCTAGAACCCTTCTTATATGAATTCTGCATACAATAAATAACTAAAACAGTAATATAACAATGCATTTAGCAATGAGTTAAATATATATATTCATGAGTATGAATCTATTTTTACTATTTTGTACAGTGGAAATCAAACAGTTAGTAGCCATAACATTCTTTTTTTATTTTGTGGTGCTAAGCAGATGCAGTACTTGTACATTACTCTATCCCAAATCTGAGTCCTATTTCAATGACGAATAACACTGTGTTAACTGTAAATCAAACTGCTATGTAACTCCCGTAAATACCGCAGTGAATTTGAACACAGGCACGTTAAACACAAGAACTCTAATAACTCTAGAACCTTTCTTATATGAAACCCACATACAATGAGTAACTAAAACAGTTGTATAACAATGCATTTAGCAATGTGTTAAATATATATATTTATGAGTATGAATTGATTTTTGTTCTTTTGTACACAGGAAAACAGTTAGTAGATACTCCATGCTTTCATTCCTTTTGCGATGCTAAACAGATACAGGAGAAGTACTTTAATCTATCTCAAAACATAGTCCTATTTTAATGACTAATAACACTGTTTTAACGGTAGAGCAAACAGCTCTGTAACTCCTGTCCATACTGCAGTGAATTTGAACACAATCTCGTGAAACACAAGAACTCTGCTAACTCTAGCGTAATTATTTAAGAAAATCGCATACAATGAATAACTAAAAAAGTTATATAACTACGCTTTTAGAAATGTGTTAAAAATATATATTCATGAGTATGAATTGATTTTTACTATTTTGTACAGAAGAAAAGAGACAGTTAGTAGATCAACATTCATTCATTTTGTGATCTAAGTAGATGCAGTACTATTAAATTCCTGTGTTTTAAAACTGAGTCCTATTTAAATGACTACTAACACTGCTCTACCTGTAGAAGAAACAGCTTTGTAACTGTTGTAAATACTGCAGTGAATTTAAAAACAGACACGTGAAACACATGAACTCCAATAACTTAAATGCTTCTTATACAAAACCCGCATGCAAAAATAGTAAAAGTGTTACATAGCAACGAATTTACTAATGTGTTAAAATATATAGTCATGAGTATGAATTGATTTTAACAATTTTTTACAAAGGAAAACAGACAGTAGATACAATATTCTATCATTCTTTCTGTGATGATAAGCAGATGAAGTTCAAGTACTTTACTGGATCTCAAAATTGAGTCCTATTTAAATGATTACTAACACTGTTTAAACTGTAGATCAAACTGCTATGTAACTCCTGTAAATGCAGCAGTGAATTTGAACACAGGCACATGAAATACAAGAACTCTAGTAACCCTAGAACCCTTCTTATATGAAACCGGCATACAGTGAAAAACTAAAACAGTTATATAACAATGCATTTAGCAATGTGTTAAATATATGTATTCATGAGAATGAATTTATTTTTACTATTTTTTACAGAGGAATGCAGAGAGTTAGTACATATAACATTCTTTTCTTCATTTTGTGATGCTAAACAAATGCAGTACAAGTACACTACTGTATCTCAAAACAGAGTCCTATTTCAATGACTACTAACACTGCTTTAACTCTTGAGCAAACAGCTCTGTTAATCCTGTAAATACTGCAGTGAATTTGAGCACAGACACTTGAAACACAAGAAATCTACTATCTCTAGAATCCTTCATATAAGAAACCCATATACAGCGAATAACTAAAAGAGATAAATAACAACGCTTTTACCAATGTGTTTAAAATATATATTCATTAGTATGAATTGATTTTTACTATTTTGTACATAGGAAAAGAGACAGTTAGTAGATCAACAATCCTTCATTCATTTTGTGATCTAAGCAGATGAAGTACAATAAAATTACTGTATCTCAAAACTGAGTCCTATTTCAATGACTACTAAGACTGCTCTACCTGTAGAAGAAACAGCTATGTAACTGTTGTAAATACAGCAGTGAATATGGAAACAGACACGTGAAACATATGAACTTCATTAACTTAAATGCTTCTTATACAAAACATGCATGCAACAAAGAAGTAAAAGTGTTATATAACAACACATTTAGCAATGTGTTAAAAATATATATACATGAGTATAAATTGATTTTTACTATTTTGTGCAGAGTAAAACAGACAGTTAGTAGATACAACATTCTGTTATTCATTTTGTGATCCTAAGCACATGCAGTGCCAGTACATTACTGTATCTCAAATCTGAATCCCATTTCAATGACTACTAACACTGCTTTAAGTGTAGATAAAAGTTCTCTGTAACTCCTGTAAATGCAGCAGTGATTGTGAACACAGGAACGTGAATCTCGAGAACTCTAGTATCTCTACAACCATTCTTATATGAAAATCGCATACAATGAATAACTAAAACAGTTATATAACAATACATTTAGCAATGTGTTAAATATATATATTCATGAGTATGAATTGATTTTTACTATTTTGTACAGAGTAAAACAGACAGTTCATAGATACACAATTCTTTCATTCTCTTTGAGATGCTAAGCAGATACAGGCAAAGTACTTTACTCTATCTCAGAACAGAGACCTATTTAAATGACTACTAACACTGTTTTATCTGTAGAGCAAACAGCTCTGTAAATCCTGTAAATAATGCAGGGAATTTGAACAGAGACACGTGAAACACAACAATTTTACTAACTCTGAATTTTATTTTTAAGAAACACGCATAGAGCGAATAACTAAAAAAGTTATATAACAACGCTTTTACCAATTTGTTTAAAATATATATTCACGAGTATGAATTGATTTTTACTATTTTGTACAGAGGAAAAGAGACAGTTTGTAGATCAACATTCTTTCATTCATTTTGTGATCTAAGCAGATGCAGTACAATTAAATTATTGTATCTCAAAACTAAGTCCTCATTCAATGACTACTAAAAGTGCTTTACCTGTAGAAGAAATAGTTTTGTATCTGTTCTAAATACAGCAGTCAATTTGAAAACAGACACGTGAAACACTTGAACTCCAATAACTAAATGCTTCTTATACAAAACATGCATGCAATAAAGAAGTAAAAGTGTTATATAACAATGCATTTAGCAAAGTGTTATAAATATATATTCAAGAGTATGCATTGAGCTTACTATTTTGTACAAAGGAAAACAGACAGTTAGTAGATCAACATTCTTTCATTCATTTTGTGATCTAAAAAGATGCAGTACAATTAAATTGCTGTATCTTAAAATTGAGTCCTATTTCAATGACTACTAACACTGCTTTACCTGTAGAAAAAACAGCTATGTAACTGCTGTAAATACAGCAGTGATTTTCAAAACAGACATGAGAAACACATATTCTCCATTAAATTAAACGCTTCTTATGCAAAACCCGCATGCAACAAATAAGTAAGAGTTATATAACAATGCATTTAGCAATGTGATAAAAATATATATTCATGACTATGAATTGACTTTACTATCTTGTACAGAGGAAAAGAGACAGTTAGTAGATCAACATTCTTTTATTCATTTTGTGATCTAAGCAAATGCATTACAATTAAATTACTTTATCTCAAACCTGAGTCATATTTCAATGACTACTAACACTGCTCTAACTGTAGAAGGAAGAGCTATGTAACTGTTGTAAATACAGCAGTGAATTTGAAAACAGACACGTGAAACACATGAACCCAAATAAATTAAACGCTTCTTGTACAAAATCCGTATGCAACAAAAAAGTAAAAGAGTTATATAACAACGCATTTAGCAATTTGTTAAATATATATATTCATGAGTATGAATTGATTTTTATTATTTTGTACACAGGAAAACAGACAGTTAGTAGATAAACCATTCTTTCATTTTTTTGAGATTCTAAGCATATACAGGACAAGAAAAATATCTCAAAACAAAGACCTATTTCAATGACTGCTACCACTGCTTTAACTGGAGAGCAAACAGCTCTGTAACTCCTTTAATACTGCAGTGAATTTGAACACAGACACGTGAAACACAAGCACTCTACTAACTCTAGAATCCTTCTTTTAAGAAACCCGCATACAACGAATAACTAACAGAGTTATATAACAAAGGTATTTGCAATGTGTTTAAAATATATATTCATGAGTATGAATTGATTTTTCCTATTTTGTACAGAGGAAAAGAAACAGTAGATCAACATTCTTTCATTCATTTTCTAATCTAAGCAGATGCAGTACAATTAAATTACCATATCTCAAAACTGAATCCTATTTCAATGACTACTAACACTGCTCTACCTTTAGAAGAAACAGCTATGTAACTGTTGTAAATACAACAGTGAATTTGAAATCAGACATGTGATACACATGAATTCCAATAACTTAAATGATTCTTATACAAAAAAAACATGCAACAAAAAAGTAAAAGTGTTATATAACAACACATTTAGCAATGTGTTAAAATATATATTCATGAGTATGAAGTGATTTTCACTATTTTGTATGGAAGAAAACAGACAGTTAGTAGATATAACATTCTTTTATTCATTTTGTGATGCTAAGCAGATGCAGTACAAGTACATTACTGTATCTCAAAACTGAGTCCTATATAAAGGACTACTAACACTGCTTTAACTGTAGATCAAACTGTGCTGTAACTCGTGTAAATACAGCAGTGAATTTGAACACAGGCACATGAAACACAGAAACTTTAGTAACTCTAGAACACTTCTTATATGAAACCAGCATAAAACGAAAAACTAAAACAGTTATATACCGTTGCATTTAGCAATGTGTTAAATATATATATTCATGAGTATGAATTGTTTTTTAATATTTTGTACACAGGAAAACAGAGATTTAGTAGATACACCATTCTTTAATTATTTTTGTGATATTAAGCAGATACAGGACAAGTACTTTACCCTATCTCAAAACAGAGTCCTATTTCAATGACTACTAACACTGCTTTAACTGTAAATCAAAGTGCTATGTAACTTTGTTAAATACAACAATGAATTTGAACACAGGCACGTGAAACACAAGAACTCTAGTAACTGTAGAACCTTTCTTATATGAAACCCACATACAATGAATAACTAAAACAGTTATATAACAATGCATTTAGCAATGTGTTAAGTATATATATTCATGAGTATGAACTGATTTTTACTATTTTGTACAGAGGAAAACAGACAGTTAGTAGATATGACAAAATTTTTTTCATTTTGTGATGCTAAGCAGATGCAGTACAAGTACATTACTGTATCTCAAAATGAGTCCTATTTCAAGACTATTAATACTGCTTTATCTAAAGAAGAAACAGATATGTAACTGTTGTAAATACAGCAGTTAATTTCAAAGCAGAAATGCGAAACACATATACTCTATTAAAATAAATGCTTCTTATACAATACCCATATGTAAAAAATAAGTAAGAGTTATATAACAATGCATTTAGCAATGTGATAAAAATAATTATTCATGACTATGTATTGATTTTTACTATTTGTGCAGAGGAAAACAGACAGTTAGTAAATATAACATTCTTTTATTCATTTTGTGATGCTAAGCAGATGCAGTACAAGTACATTATTGTATCTCAAAACTGAATTGTATTTCAATGACTTCTAACACTGCTTTAACTGTAGATCAAACTTCTATGTAACTCCTGTAAATATAACAGTGAAATTGAACACAGGCACATGAAAGACAAGAATTCTAGTAACTCTATGACCCTTCTTATATTAAACCAGCATACAATGAATAACAAAAACAGTTATATAACAAGGCATTTAGCAATGTGTTAACTATAAATATTCATGAATATGAATTGATTTTTAATATTTTGTACAGAGGAAAACAGACAGTTTGTTGATATAACATTATTTTATTCATTTTGTGATGCTAAACTGATGCAGTACAAGTACATTACTTTATAACAAAACTGAGTCCTATTTCAATGACTAATTCCACTGCTTTCCATGTAGAGCAAACACCTATGTAACTCTTTTAATATGCACAGAAAATTTGAAAACAGACATGAGAAACACATGTTCTCCATTAACTTAAACGCTTCTTATACAAAACCCGCATGGAACAAATAACTAAGAGTTATATAACAACGCATTTATCAATGTGTTAAAAATATATATTCATGAGTATGAATTGAATTAATATTTTGTACAAGGGAAAACAAACAGTTCATACATCAACATTCTTCCATTCATTTTGTGATCTTAACAGATGCAGTACAATTAAATTACTGTTTCTCAAAACTGTGTCGTATTTCAATGACTACTGACACTGCTCTACCTGCGAAGAAACAGCTATGTAACTGTTGTAAATACAGCAGTGAATTTGAAAATAGACACGTGAAAGACATGAACACTAATAACTTAAACGCTGCTTATACAAAACCCGTATGCAACAAAATGTAAAAGAATTATATAAAATGCATTGATCAATGTGTTGTAAATATATATTCATGAGTATGAATTCTTTTTTACTATTTTGTACAGAGGAAAACAGACAGTTAATAGATATAACATTCTTTTATTCATTTGGTGATGCTTAGCAGATGCAGTACAAGTACATTTCTGTATCTCAAAACTGAGTCGTATTTCAATGAGTACTAACACTGCTTTAACTGTAGATCAAAGTACTATGTAACTCCTGTAAATACATCAGTGAATTTGAACACAGGCATGTGAAACACAAGACCTCTAATATGTCTAGAACCCTTCTTATATGAAACCCGCATTAAATGAATAACTTAAACAGTAATATAACAATGCATTTGGCAATGTGTTAAATATATATATTCATGAGTATGAATTTATTTTTATTATTTTGTACAGAGGAAAATGGACAGTTAGTAAAAAAACATTCTTTTATTCATTTTGTGATTCTAAGCAGATAAAGTACAAGTATACTACTGTATCTCAAAGCTGAGTCCTATTTCATTGACTACTAACACTGCTTTAACTGTAGAATAAACTGCTATGTAACCCCTGTAAATACACCAGTGAATTTGAACACAGACACGTGAAACACAAAAACTCTACTAACTCTAGAAACATTCTTATATGAAACTGGCATACAATGAATAACTAAAACAGTTATATAACAATGAATTTAGCAATATGTTAAATATATATATTCATGAGAATGAATTGATTTTTAATATTTTGTACAGAGGGAAACAGACAGTTACTAGATATAATACTCTTTTATTCATTTTGTAATTCAAAGCAGATGCAGTACATGTACTTTTCTCTATCTCAAAACTGAGTACTATTTCAATGACTACTAACACTGCTTTCCCTGTAGAGCAAACAGCTATGTAACTCTTTTAAATAGTGCAGAGAATTTGAAAACAGACATGAGAAACACATGTTCTCCATTAACTTAAACGCTTCTTATACAAAACCCACATGCAACAAATAAGTAAAAGTTATATAAAAATGCATTTAGCAATGTGTTAAAAATATGTATGCAAGAGTATGAATTGAGTTTACTATTTTTTACAGAGGAAAAGAGACAGTTAGTAGATCAACATTCTTTCATTCATTTTGTGATTCTAAGCAGATGCAGTACAATTACATTACTGTATCTCAATACTGAGTCGTATTTCAATGATTATTAACACTGCTTTCCCTGTAGAGTAAACAGCTATATAACTGTTTTAATAAGTGTAGAGAATTTGAAAACAGATACGAGAAACACATGTTCTCCATTAACTTAAACGCTTCTTGTACAAAATTCGCATGCAACAAATAAGTCAGAGTTATATAACAATGCATTTAACAATGTGTTAAAATATATATTCAAGAGTATGATTTGAGTTTATTATTTTTTACATAGGAAAACAGACACTTAGTTGATCAACATTCTTTCATTCATGTTGTGATCAAAGCAGATGCAGTACAAGTACATTACTGTACCTCAAAACTGAGTCCTATTTCAATGACTACTAACAATGCTTCCCTGTAAAGCAAACAGGTATGTAACTCCTTTAAATAGTGCAAAGAATTTGAAAACAGACATGAGAAACACATATTCTCCATTAACTTAAATGGTTCTTATACAAAACACACATGCAATAAATAAGTAAGAGTTATATAACAATGCATTTAGCAATGTGTTACAAATATATATTCATGAGAATGAATTGAGTTTACTATTTTGTATGGAGGAAAACAGTCAGTTAGTAAATAGATCAACATTCTTTCATTTATTTTGTGATGCTATGCAGATGCAGTACAATTTTATTACTGTATCTCAAAACTGAGTCCTATTTCAAGACTACTAACAATGCTCTACCTGTAGATGAAACAGCTATGTAACTGTTGTAAATACAGCAGTAAATTTCAAAACAAACATGTGAAACACATGTTATCCATTCTATTAAACACTCCTTAAACAAAACCCGCATGCAACAAATAAGTAAGAGTTATATAACTATGAATTTAGCAATGTGATAAATATATATATTCATGAGTATGAATTGATTTTTACTATTTTGTACAGAGGAAAACAGACAGTTAGTAGATATAACATTCTTTTACTAATTTTGTGATGCTCAGCAGATGCAGTACAAATACATTACTCTATCTCAACCCTGAGTCTTAGTTCAATGATAACTAACACTGCTTTAACTGTAGATAAAACTGCTATGCAACTCCTGTAAATACAGCAGTGAATGTGAACACAGGCAGTTGAAACACAAGAACTCTCCTAACTCTAGAACCCTTCTTATAGGAATCCCCCATAAAATGAATAACTAAAACAGTTTTATAACAATGCATTTAGCAATGAGGTCAAAATATATATTCATGAGTATGAATTGATTTTTACTATTCTGTACACTAGAAAACAGACAGTTAGTAGATACACCATACTTTCATTTTTTTTTTAGATTCTAAGCAGATACAGGACAAGTTCTTTATCTCAAAACAGAGTCATATTTCAATGACTACTAATACTGTTTTAACTGTAGAGCAAACAGCTCTTTAACTCCTGTAAATACTGCAGTGAATTTGAACACAGACACGTGAAACACAAGCAATCTACTAACTCCAGAATCCTTCTTTTAAGAAACCCGCATAAAAGGAATAACTACGAGTGTTATATAACAAAGTTTTTAGCAATGTGTTTAAAATATATATTCATGAATATGAATTGATTTTTACTATTTTGTACAGAGGAAAAAAATTGTAAGTATATCAAAATTCTTTCAATCATTTTGTTATCTAAGCAGATGCAGTACAATTAAATTACTTTATCTAAAAACTGAGTCCTATTTCAATGACTACTAACACTGCACTACCTGTAAAAGAAACAGCTATGTAAATGTTGTAAATACAGCAGGGAATTTAAAAACAGACAAGTGAAACACATGAACTCTAATAACTTAAATGCTTCTTATACAAAACCCACATGCAACAAAGAAGTAAAAGTGTTATATAACAACGCATTTAGCAATGTGTTAAAAATATATATTCATGAGTATGAATTGATTTTTACTATTTTGTACTGAGGAAAACAGACAGTTAGTAGATATCACATTATTTATTCATTTTGTGAAGCTAAGCAGATGCAGTACAAGTACATTACTGTATCTGAAAACTGAGTCCTATTTCAATGACTACTAACCTTGCTTTAACTGTAGAACAAACTGCTATGTATCTCCTGTAAATACAGCACGAAATTTGAACACAGGCACTGAAACACAAGAACTCTAGTAACTCTAGAACACTTTTTATATGAAATCAGTACACAATGAATAACTAAAACAGTTATATAACAATGCATTTAGCAATGTGTTAAAAATATATATTCATGAGTATGAATTCAGTTTACTATTTTGTATAGAAGAAAACAGACAGTTAGTAGATCAACATTCTTTCATTCATTTTGTGATGCTAAGCAGATACAGGACTAATACTTTACACTATCTCAAAACAGAGTTCTATTTTAATTACTACTAACACTGTTTTAACTGTAGGGCAAACAGCTCTCTAACACCTGTAAATACTACAGTTAATTTGAACACAGACACGTGAAACACAAAAACTCTACTAACTCTAGAATCCTTTTTCTAAGAAACCTGAATAAAACGAATAACTAAAAGAGTTATATAACAAAACTTTTAGCAATGTCTTTAAAATATATATTCATGAGTATGAATTGATTTTAACTATTTTGTACAGAGGAAAAAGACAATTAGTAGATCAACATTCTTTCATTCATTTTGTGACCTAAGCAGATACAGTACAATTAAATTACTGTATCTCAAAACTGAGTCTTATTTCAATGACTACTAACACTGCTCTACCTGTAGAAGAAACAGCTTTGTAACTGTTGTATATTCAGCAGTGAATTTGAAAACAGACACGTGAATCACATGAACTCCAATAACATAAACGCTTCTTATACAAAACCCGCATGCAATAAAATGAAAAAGTGTTATATAACAACACATTTAGCAATGTGTTAACTATATATATTCATGATTATGAATTGATTTTTACTATTTTGTACAGAGGAAAACAGACAGTTAGTAGATATAACATTCTTTTATTCATTTTTTGATGCTAAGCAGATGCAGTACAAGTACATTACTTTATCACAAAACTGAGTCCTATTTCAATGACTACTAACACTGATTTAACTGTAGAACAAAGTGCTTTGTAACTCTTGTAAATACAGCAGTGAATTTGAACACAGGCACGTGAAACACAACAACTCTAGTAACTCTAGAACCCTTCTTATATGAAACCCGCATACAACGAATAACTAAAACAGTTATATAGCCTGACCTGTGGTGGCGCAGTGGATAAAGCGTCAACCTGGAAATGCTGAGGTCGCCGGTTCGAAAACTGGGCTTGCCTGGTCAAGGCACATATGGGAGTTGATGCTTCCAGCTCCTCCCCCAACTTCTCTCTCTGTCTCTCTCTCCTCTCTGTCTCTCTCTCTCCCTTTCTCTCTCCTCTCTAAAATGAATAAATAAAATTAAAAGAAAAGTAAAAATAAATAAATAAATAAAACAGTTATATAACAATGCATTTAGCAATGTGTTAAATATATATATATTCATGAGAATCAATTGATTTTTACTATTTTGTACAGAGGAAAACATACAGTTAGTAAGTAGATCAACATTCTTTCATTCATTTTGTGATGCTATGCAGATGCAGTACAATTACATTACTGTATCTCAAAACTGAGTCCTATCTCAAGACTACTAACAGTGCTTTACCTGTAAAAGAAACAGCTATGTAACTGTTGTAAATACAGCAGTAAATTTCAACACAGACCTGTGAAACACATGTTCTCCATTAAATTAAATGCTTTTTATACAAAACCCTCATGTAAAAAATAAGTAAGAGTTATATAACAATGCAATTATCAATGTGATAAAAATATATATTCATGAGTATGAATTGATTTTTACTATTTTGTACAGAGGAAAACAGACAGTTAGTAGATATCACATTCTTTTATTCATTTTTTGATGCTTAGCAGAGGCAGTACAAATACATTACTGTATCTCAAAACTGAGTTCTATATCAATGACTACTAACACTGCTTTAACTGTAGATCAAACTGCTATGTAACTCCTGTAAATACAGCAGTGAATTAGAACACAGGCACGTGAAACCCATGAACTCTAGTAACTTCAGAACACTTCTTATATGAAACACGCATACAATGAATAACTAAAACAGTTCTTTAACAATGCATTTAGCAATGTGTTAAATATATATATTCATAATTATGAAATGATTTTTATTATTTTGTACACAGGAAAACAGACAGTTAGTAGATTCATCATTCTTTTATTCTTTTTGTGATATTAAGCAGATACAGGACAAGTACTTTACTCTACCTCAAAACAGAGTTCTATTTCAATGACTACTAACACTGTTTTAACTGTAGAGCAAACAGCTCTGTAACTCCTGGAAATACTGCAGTGAATTTGAACACAGACACATGAAACACCAGAACTCTACTAACCCTAGAATCTTTCTTTTAAGAAAGTCGCATACAACGAATAACTAAAACAATTATATAAAAACGCTTTTAGCAATGTGTTTAAAACATATATTCATGAGTATGAATTGATTTTTACCATTTTGTACAGAGGAAAGAGACAGTTAGTAGGTCAACATTCTTTCATTCATTTTGTGATCTAAGGTGATGCAGTACAATTAAATTACTGTATCTCAAAACTGAGTCCTATTTCAATGACTACTACGACTGCTCTACCAGTAGAAGAAACAGCTATGTAACTGTTGTAAATACAACAGTGAATTTGAAAACAGACACGTGAAACACATGAACTCCAATTACTTAAAAGCTGCTTATACAAAACCCGCATGCAACAAAAAAGTAAGAGTTATGTAACAACGCATTTAACAATGTGTTAAAAATATATATTCATTAGTATGAATTGATTTTTATTATTTTTACAGAGGAAAACAGACAGTTAGTAAATATAACATTCTTTTATTCATTTTGTGATGCTAAGCAGATGAAATACAAGTATATTACTGTATGTAAAAACTGAGTCCTAAGTGACGTCACGGAAATGTCGCCGTGAGCAGCGCCTCCGACAGCTCTCCCCTAAATCACAACAAATTTATCAACTAGAAACAGAAAAATTTATCCTCGGAGCATTCCGGAGTTCCACACAAACTGATAGCGAAAGGACTGTTATCACTTGAATCTGAGAGACGAGTGTGTGGAGGAATCGACCACAGGGACGTTCTTTCAAACCGCAAGGAAGTGCGCCTGTGGTGAGTCAGCCCATATACTTGGGAACCGCGAGCTGCCGTGAGCCACTGCGTGCCCCCGTGAGCCGCCGCCAAGAGCGGCCGCTTCCTACCACCACCGCGAGCGGCCGCCATGAGCAACCGCCACGAGCCGCCGCGAGCAGCTGCGCGCCCGGTCCGGTTGAGCACCACTGACGTTCCCAGCAGCCCGCACACTGCGAGTGGGGGTCGCCGGCCACCGGTGCCCGGAGCGCCCCATTCACGCACGTGCCTTGGGCATTCCACGCGCCCAGGGCGCCCTGCTGGCCCGCACACCCAGGGGGCTCCATTATCCTGCGCCTGGTGCGGTCTAGCCGCCAGCGGCAGGGCGAGCGGGAGAGGCTTGGGAGATTATCTCCGTGGGCGGGGCACCTCACCCAGCCATTCAAGCTAACAATCAAGCGTTGGGGGAGGGGCGTGCGCAGGCAGCCTAAAATACCTTCGGAAGCACAGATGTGACACAATCACTGAAATTAGCTTAACCCATAAAATCTGCGCACCCTCGGTTCTAATTGATAAGATCTCTCTCAGTTCAGCGATCCAAGACAAGAGGCGTGATATTTTTTAGTGCCTCTCTCTAAAGGGGCGGGGGCAACTTCTGATTGATGGAGCCTCCATATTCAGGGATAAACGCTAACAAGAAGGACTTGGCAGATAATAAGGTCTATACTACACTAGTCGTAAGCAGAGACTAGTGCCTCTTCTTCCCTGCAAAAACAGGCTACAAAGTGTGGAAAGCCTGGGTTGAGAGGTCCAACTAAATGATAGGCGCTGAACAGTCACCTTGACAACAATTGACTCCCACCCCCGCCTAATTACACTGGAGGCCCTGACTGCCAGAGCATTTCCCAAAGCCTTGCACTGAGTGGGGATAGAGTGGGGATTTCCCAGCTCTTTGATCCTCTTACTACCCAGGCAGAAGCAATTGCAGCCTTATAGCTGGATCACCAGGCTGCTAAGTCAGAAAGGGGGGACTAGGAGAGAGAATCCAGGAAAGCAAAATCTCTCATCGATGGACCCTGCAAACGCCAACAAGCCTTTACTTCCAGCAAGACTAAAGCCAATTATATGACATTGCCATAGAATCCCATCAACTGCAAATCCCTACCTAAGAGTGACACAGGGGCAAAGCCTGGGGTACAGAGTCACCGACCAGGAAGAGGGAGAGAAAAGAAAAAGGAAGAAGTTAACCTCTCAAAATCAAGAAAAACCCACAGACTTTAAAACTTGATCCAGTAATTTTTTGTTGTTGTTGTTGTTGTTTGTTTCTTCTATCTTTTTGCCTTTATTTCCTCCACCTCGGTCCTTCTATTCTCTGCCCATCTTATGGTTCCCCTTTCTTGAACTACACTACCCATGAGTGTTGCATTTTATTTTTCTTCTTCATCCTCACCCTCCTTTAAGGTTATACTCCAAAACACTTAACTCTCACTCTCTCCTCTTTTGTTTTTTTTTTGTCTTGCTTTATTTTGTTTTTTTCTCTTCCTATTTTATTTCTTCCTTTTTTTTTCTCTTTTTCTTATTTTTTCCTTTCTATTCGTTTTTTCTGTTCTCATTTTACTTTCCTCCTATATAATCCTCAATCACGAACAAATTAGTTAATTTGGGACTCAAGGCATTTTTTTGGCTTTATTTCTCCTTTTTGCTTTTGTTTTTATTTTTTTCTTGTTTGTTTATTTTTGTGTCATTTTGGGTCCTCCCAACCCAAGGTCTCCATTGTATTTAGTCTTCGCTCCACTTAATACAACAGATTTTTACTTATTATTTTTATTTTTTTTTCTTTATTATTCTTTTTTGGTCCTTTTTTCTGGTTCCCTCTTATCCCTCTCATTATATCTCTTAGTTGACCATCACTTTCAAGCAAATCATCTTATGCTTGTCTAAGATTTTCTTCCTTTTTTTTTTGCCTTTAGTAGGTCCCTAATCCCTTTTTTTCCACCTTGAACTCTTCACCCCAAATCAGGCCCTCCATTATAGGCACGATATTTCCCTGAGGAGGGGAGAGGAGGGAAAGAGAAGAGAGAAAAAAAGGGGGAAATAATAAATTATTACTGTTTTTTTTTGTGGGGTGTTTTACCTTTTTTTTTACTTTTTATTAATTCTAATTAGTGCTATCAATAAGACCACCCTCAGATGCCGATAAGAAAGAGGAAATCGAATATTATGGATACAAAAGAAAGAGAGGTAACACAAATAGATGTGGAAAAATCTATGGAGAAAAGACTTAACATATTGAAAGCCTTGGAGCTAAATGACAGAGAATTTAAAATAGAAATCTTAAAAATACTCAGAGATATACAAGAAAACACAGAAAGGCAATATAGGGAGATCAGAAAACAACTCAATGAACACAAAGAATATATTACCAAGGAAATTGAAACTATAAAAACAAATCAAACAGAAATGAAAAACTCAATTCACGAGCTGAAAAACGAGGTAACAAGCTTAGCTAACAGAACAGCCCAGATTGAAGATAGGATTAGTGAAATAGAAGACAAACAACTTGAGGCACAAGAGAGAGAAGAAGAAAGAGACTCAAAAATAATAAAAAACGAGAAAGTCCTACAGGAATTATCTGACTCCATCAGAAAGAATAACATAAGAATAATAGGTATATCAGAGGGAGAAGACAAAGAAAATGGAATGGAGAATATACTCAAACAAATAATAGACGAGAACTTCCCAAGCCTGTGGAAGGAACTAAAGCCTCAAATTCAAGAAGCAAACAGAACACCAAGTTTTCTTAACCCCAAAAAACCCACTCCAAGGCACATCATAATAAAGATGAC
The DNA here is from genome assembly GCF_036850765.1 of Saccopteryx bilineata. NCBI lineage: Eukaryota > Metazoa > Chordata > Mammalia > Chiroptera > Emballonuridae > Saccopteryx > Saccopteryx bilineata. The sequence goes on from NW_027095454.1 coordinate 309,213, forward strand.
ACAAACCAATGACAAAGAAAAAATTCTCAAGGCAGCCAGGGAAAAGAAGAGTACAACATATACAGGAAGGCCTATTAGATTATCATCAGATTTCTCAGCAGAAACTCTACAAGATAGAAGAGAGTGGACCCCAATATTTAAAGCCCTGAAAGAGAGGAACTTTCAGCCAAGAATATTATACCAATCAAAGCTATCCTTCAAGTATGAAGGAGATATAAAAACATTCACAAATACAGATAACATGAGAGAATTTATCAACAGAAAGCACCCACTCCAGGAAATACTAAAGGGGGTTTTCCAACCAGATTCAAAGAACAAAAGGAAACAACACCACAAGTAACAGCTCCACTAAGAACACAATAAAACTAAACTTAAACTGTGACAACAAAGGAAAAAAAGGGGGGAGAGGATGGAGATTAACAGTAGCAAAGGATGATGAAGAGCAGAAATACTTATAAGATAGGGTACTACAATGAATATGGTAGGTACCCTTTTCATTACATAATGGTAACCACCCTTAAAAAAACCACCACAAAAACACTTGACTTAAAAAAGGTAGCAACAGAGGAAAGAAGTATGGAACACAAACAAACAAAAACAAATGATAGAAAAACAAAAGAGAAGAATCAAACTAGATACAAAACTAACAGAAAGCAATTTATAAAATGGCAGTAGGGAACCCACAAGTGTCAATAATTACATTAAATGTAAATGAATTAAAATTACCAATAAAAAGACACAGAGTAGCAGAATGGATTAAAAAAGAAAATCCAACTATATGCTGCCTACAAGAAACACATCTAAGCAACAAGGATAAAAACAAATTCAAAGTGAAAGGCTGGAAAACAATACTCCAAGCAAACAACACCCAAAAAAAAGCAGGCATAGCAATACTCATATCTAATAATGCTGACTACAAGACAGAAAAAGTACTCAGAGAAAAAAATGGTCATTTCATAATGATTAAGGGGAAGTTGAATCAAGAAGACATAACAATCCTTAATATATATGCACCAAAACAAGGAGCACCAAAATATATAAGACAGCTACTTATTGACCTTAAAACAAAAACTAACAAAAATACAATCATACTTGGAGACCTCAATACACCACTGACGGCTCTAGATCGGTCATCCAAACAGAGAATCAATAAAGATATAGTGGCATTAAATGAAATACTAGAACACCTGGATATGATAGACATCTACAGGACACTTCATCCCAAAGAGACAGAGTATACATTTTTCTCTAGTGTACATGGAACATTCTCAAGAATTGACCATATGTTGGGCCACAAAGACAATATCAGCAAATTTAGAAAAATTGAAATTGTACCAAGCATATTTTCTGATCATAAAGCCTTGAAACTAGAATTCAACTGCAAAAAAGAGGGGGGAAAACCCACAAAAATGTGGAAACTAAACAACATACTTCTAAAAAATGAATGGGTCAAAGAAGAAATAAGCGCAGAAATCAAAAGATATATACAGACAAATGAAAATTAAAATACGACATATCAGAATCTCTGGGATGCAGCAAAAGCAGTAATAAGAGGAAAGTTTATATCACTTCAGGCCTATATCAACAAACAAGAGAGAGCCGAAGTAAACCACTTAACTTCACACCTTAAGGAACTAGAAAAAGAAGAACAAAGACAACCCAAAACCAGCCGAAGAAAGGAGATAATAAAAATCAGAGCAGAAATAAATGAAATAGAGAACAGAAAAACTATAGAAAAAATCAATAAAACAAGGAGCTGGTTCTTTGAAAAGATCAACAAAATTGACAAACCCTTGGCAAGACTCACCAAGGAAAAAAGACACAGGACTCAAATAAATAAAATCCAAAATGAAAGAGGAGTGATCACCACAGACATCATAGATATACAAAGAATTATTGTAGAATACTATGAAAAATTATATGCCACCAAATACAACAATCTAGAAAAAATGGATAAATTCCTAGAACAATACAACCTTCCTAGACTGAGTCATGAAGAAGCAGAAAGCCTAAACAGACCAATCAGCAGGGAGGAAATAGAAAAAACTATTAAAAATCTCCCCAAAAATAAAAGTCCAGGCCCAGACGGTTATACTAGTGAATTCTATCAAACATTCAAAGAAGACTTGGTTCCTATTCTACTCAAAGTCTTCCAGAAAATTGAAGAAGGAGCAATACTTCCAAACACATTTTATGAGGCCAACATAACCCTCATACCAAAACCTGGCAAGGAAGGCACAAAGAAAGAAAACTACAGACCAATATCTCTAATGAATACAGATGCTAAAATATTAAACAAAATACTGGCAAACCGAATACAACAACATATTAAAAAAATAATACATCATGATCAAGTGGGATTCATCCCAGAATCTCAAGGATGGTTCAACATACGCAAAACGGTTAACATAATACACCATATCAACAAAACAAAGAACAAAAACCACATGATCTTATCAATAGATGCAGAAAGTCTTTTGATAAAATACAACACAATTTTATGTTTAAGACTCTCAACAAAATGGGTATAGAAGGAAAATATCTCAACATAATAAAGGCCATATATGATAAACCATCAGCCAACATCCTATTAAACGGAATAAAACTGAGGACTTTCTACCTTAAATCAGGAACAAGACAGGGTTTTCCACTCTCTCCACACTTATTCAACGTGGTGCTAGAAGTTCTGGCCAGAGCAATCAGACAAGACAAAGAAATAAAAGGCATCCATATCGGAAAAGAAGAAATAAAGCTATCACTTTTTGCTGATGATATGATCCTATACATCGAAAACCCGAAGTCCTCCACAAAAAGATTATTAGAAACAATAAACCAATACAGTAAGGTCACAGGATACAAAATTAACATACAAAAGTCCATAGCCTTTCTATATGCCAACAATGAAATATTAGAAAACGAACTCAAAAAAATAATCTCCTTCACGATTGCAACAAAAAAAATAAAATACCTAGGAATAAACATAACAAAGAATGTAAAGGACCTATATAATGAAAATTACAAAGCATTGTTAACGGAAATCGAAAAAGATACAATGAGATGGAAAAATAATCCTTTTTCTTGGATAGGAAGAATAAATATAATCAAAATGGCCATATTACCTAAAGCAGTATACAAATTTAATGCAATTCCCATCAAAATCCCTATGAGATTTTTTAAAGAAATGGAACAAAAAATCATCAGATTTATATGGAAGTATAAAAAACCCTGAATAGCCAAAACAATCCTAAGGAAAAAGAATGAAGCTGGGGGCATTACAATACCTGACTTTAAGCTATATTATAGGGCCACGATAATCAAAACAGCATGGTATTGGCAAAAAAATAGACACTCAGACCAATGGAACAGAATAGAAAGCCCAGAAATAAAACCACATATATATGGTCAAATAATCATTGATAAAGGGTCCAACAACACACAATGGAGAAAAGAAAGCCTCTTCAACAAATGGTGTTGGGAAAACTGGAAAGCCACATGCAAAAGAATGAAACTCGACTACAGCCTGTCCCCGTGTACTAAAATTAATTCAAAATGGATCAAAGACCTAAATATAAGACCTGAAACAATAAAGTACATAGAAGAAGACATAGGTACTAAACTCATGGACCTGGGTTTTAAAGAACATTTTATGAACTTGACTCCAATGGCAAGAGAAGTGAAGGCAAAGATAAATGAATGGGACTACATCAGAATTAAAAGTTTTTCCTCAGTAAGAGAAACTGATATCAAAATAAACAGACAGCCAACTATATGGGAACTGATATTTTCAAACGACAGCTCAATTAAGGGCCTAATATCCAAAATTTACAAAGAACTCATAAAACTCAACAACAAACAAACAAACAATCCAATAAAAAAATGGGAAGAGGACATGCACAGACACTTCTCCCAGGAAGAGATACAAATGGCCAACAGATATATGAAAAGATGCTCAGCTTCATTAGTTATTAGAGAAATGCAAATCAAAACTACAATGAGATACCACCTCACTCCTGTTAGATTAGCTATTATTAACAAGACGGGTAATAGCAAATGTTGGAGAGGCTGTGTAGAAAAAGGAACCCTCATTCACTGTTGGTGGGACTGTAAAGTAGTACAACCATTATGGAGGAAAGTATGGTGGTTCCTCAAAAAACTACAAATAGAACTACCTTATGACCCAGCAATCCCTCTACTGGGTATATACCCCAAAACCTCAGAAACATTGATACTTGAAGACACATGTACCTCCATGTTCATTTCAGCACTGTTCACAGTGGCCAAGACATGGAAACAACCATAATGCCCTTCAATAGAAGACTGGATAAAGAAGATGTGGCACATATACACTATGGAATACTACTCAGCCATAAGAAATGATGACATTGGATCATTTACAGCAAAATGGTGGGACCTTGATAACATTATAAGGAGTGAAATAAGTAAATCAGAAAAAAACAAGAACTACATGATTCCGTATATTGGTGGAACATAAAAATGAGACTAAGAGACATGTACAAGAGTGTGGTGGTTACCAAGGGTGGGGAGGGGAGGGAGGACATGGGAGGGAGGGAGGGAGAGAGTTAGGGGAGGGGGAGGGGCACAGGGAACTAGATAGAGGGTGACGGAGGACAATCTGACTTTGGGCGAGGGGTTTGCAAAATAATTTGATGACAAAATAACCTAGACATGTTTTCTTTGAATATATGTACCCTGATTTATTAATGTCATCCCATTACCATTAATAAAAATTTATTAAAAAAAAAAGATAAAAAAAAAATACTGGGTCCTATTTCAATGACTACTAACACTGCTTTCCCTGTAGAGCAAAGAGCTATGTAACTCTTTTAAATAGTGCAGAGAATGTGAAAACAGGCAGGAGAAACACATGTTCTCCATTAACTTAAACGCTTCTTGTACAAAACCCGCATTCAACAAATAAGTAAGTTATATAACATTGCATTTAGCAATGTGTTATAAATATATATTCAAGAGTATGAATTGAGTTTATTATTTTGTACAGAGGAAAACAGACAGTAGATACACCATTTTTCATTTTTTTTGCTATGCTAAGAAGATACAGGACAAGTACTTTACTCTATCTCAAAACAGAGTCATTTTCAATAACTATTAACACTGTTTTAACTGTAGAGCAAATATATATTCATGAGTATGAATTGAGTTTATTATTCTGTACACAGGAAAACAAACAATTAGTAGATACACCATTCTTTCATTGTTTTGGAGATGCTAAGGAGATACAGGACAAGTACTTTACACTATCTCAAAACAGAGTCCTATTTCAATGACTACTAACACTGTTTTAACTGTAGATCAAACAGCTCTGTAACTTTTGTAAATAATGCAGTGAATTTGAACACAGACATGTGAAAAACAAGAATTCTACTAACTTTAGAATTCTTCTTTTAAGAAACCCGCATACAATGAATAACTAAAATGTTATATAACAACGCTTTAAGGAATGTGTTTAAAATATATATTCATGAGTATGAATTGATTTTTACTGTTTTGTACAAAGTAAAAGAGACAGTTAGTACATCAACATACTTTCATTCATTTTGTGATCTAAGCAGATGCAGTACAATTAAATTACTGTATCTCAAACTGAGTTTTATTTCAATGACTACTAACACTGCTCTACCTGTAGAAGAAACAGCTATGTAACTATTATAAATACAGCAGTGAATTTGAAAAAAGACAAGTGAAACAAATGTACGCCAATAACTTAAACGCTGCTTATACAAAACCCGCATGCAAAAAAAAGTAAATGCGTTATATTACAACGCATTTAGCAATGTGTTAAATATATATATTCATGAGTATGAATTGATTTTTACTATTTTGTGCACAGGAAAACAGACAGTTAGTAGATACACCATTCTTTCATTCTTTTTGAGATGCTAAGCAGATACAGGACTAGTACTTTACTCTATCTCCAAACAGAGTCCTACTTCAATTACTACTATCACTGTTTTAACTGTAAAGCAAACAGCTCTCTAACTCCTGTAAATACTTGAAACATAAGAACTCTACTAACTCTAGAATTTTTCTTTTAAGAAACCCACATACAACGAATAACTAAAAGAGTTATATAACAACGCTTTTAGCAATGTTTTTAAAATATGTATTCATGAGTATGAATTGATTTTTACTATTTTCTACAGAGGAAAAGAGACAGTTATTAGATCAACATTCTTTCATTGATTTTGTGATCTAAGCAGATGCAGTACAATTAAATTACTGTGTCTCAAAACTGAGTCCTCTTTCCATGACTTCTAAATCTGCTCTACCTGTAGAAAAACAGCTATGTAACTGCGGTAAATACAGCAGTGAATTTGAAAACAGACACTAGAAACACATGAACTCCAATAACTTAAATGCTTCTTGTACAAATCCTGCATGCAACAAATAAATAAGAGTTATATAACAATGCATTTAGCAATGTGTTAAAAATATATATTCATGAGTATGAATTTATATTTACAATTTTTACAGAGGAAAACAGACAGTATGTACAACATTATTTCATTCTTTCTGTGATGGTAAGCAGATGCCCTTCAAGTAATTTACTGTATCTCAAAACTGAGTCCTAATTAAATGAGTACTAAAACTACTTTTACTGTATATCAAACTGCTATGTAACTCCTGTAAATACAACAGTGAATTTAAACACAGAAACCTGAAACACAAGAAATCAAGAAACTCTATAAACTTTCTTATATGAAATTGGCATAAAATGAATAATTAAAACAGTTATATAACAATGCATTTAGAAATGTGTTAAATATATTAATTCATGAGTATGAATTGATTTTTAATATTTTCTTGAAACGAAAACAGACAGTTTGTAGATATAACATTCTTATATTCATTGTTTTATGCTAAGCACATGCACTACAAGTACATTACTGTATCTCAAAACTGAATTCTATTTCAGTGACTACTAACACTGTTTTAACTGTGGAGTAAGCAGCTCTGTAACTTCTGTAAATACTACAGTGAATTTGAATACAAACACGTGAAACACAAGAACTCTACTAACTTTCTAATCCTTCTTTTAAGAAACCCGCATACAATGAATAAATAAAGAGTTATATAACAACGCATTTAGCAACGTGTACAAAATATATATTCATGAGTATGAATAGATTTTTACTATTTTGTACAGAGGAAAATGGACAGGTAGTAGATGTAACATTCTTTTATTCATTTTGTGATGTTAAGAAGATGCAGTACAAGTACATTACTGTATCTCAAAATTGAGTCGTATTTGAATGACTACTAACACTGCTTTAACTGTAGATCAAACTGCTTTGTAACTCCTGTAAATACAGCAGTGAATTCGAACACAGGCACGTGAAACAGAAGAACTCTAGTAACACTACAAACCTTCTTATATGAAACCCGCATACAATGAATTACTGAAAGAGTTATATAACAACGCATTGAGCAATGTGTTTAAAATATATATTCATGAGAATGAATTGACTTTTCCTATTTTGTACACAGGAAAACAGACAGATAGTAGATACACCATTCATTAATTCTTTTTGAGATGGTAAGTAGATACAGGGCAAGTACTTTACTCTATCTCAAAACAGAGTCCTATTTCAATGACTACTAACACTTTTTTAACTATAGAACAAACAGCTCTGTAACTTCTGTAAATACAGCATTGATTTTGAACACAAACACTTGAAACACAAGAACTATACTAACTCTAGAATCCTTCTTTTAAGACACACACATGCAACGAATAACTAAAAGAGTTATATAACAACACGTTTAGCATTGTGTTAAAAATATATATTCATGAGTATGAATTGATTTTTAATATTTTATACAGAGGAAAACAGTTTGTAGATATAACATTCTTTTATTCATTTTATAATGCTAAGCAGATGCAGTACAAGTATATTACTGTATCTCAAAACTGAGTCCTATTTCAATGACTAACATTGCTCTACCTGTAGAAGAAACAGCTATGTAACTGATGTAAATACAGCAGTGAATTTGAAAACAGAGACGTGAAACACATGAACTCCAATAACTTAAACGCCTCTTATACAAAACCCGCTTGCAACAAAAAAGTAAAAGTTTTATATAACAACGCATTTAGCAATGAGTTAAAAATATATATTCATGAGTTTGAATTGAATTTTACTATTTTGTACAGAGGAAAAGGACAGTTAGAAGATCAACATTTTTTCATTCATTTTGTGATCTAAGCAGATGCAGTACAAATACATTAATTTATCTAAAAACTGAGTCATGGTTAAATGATTACTAACACTGCTCTACCTGTAGAATAAACAGCTATGTAACTGCTGTAAATACAGCACTGATTTTAAAAACAGACACTTGAAACACATGAACTCCAATAACTGAAATCGTTCTTATAAAAAACCCGCATGCAACAAAAAAGTAAAAGTGCTATAAAACAACGCATTTATCAATGTGATAAAAATATATATTCATGAGTATGAATTGATTTTTACTATTTTTTACAGAGTAAAAGGATAGTTAGTAGATCAACATTCTTTCATTCATTTTGAGATATAAGCAGATGCAGTACAAGTAAGTACATTACAGTATCTCAAAACTGAGTCCTATTTCAATGATTACTAACACTGCTTTAACTCTCAACCAAAACGCTAAGTAACTCCTGTAAATACAACAGTGAATTTGAATACACTTATGTGAAACATAAAAATTTTTGTAACTCTAGAACCCTTTTTATATGAAACCCGCATACAATGAATAACTAAATCAGTCATATAGCAATGCATTGAGCAATGTGTTAAATATATATATTCATGAGTATGAATTGATTTTTAATATTTTGTACAGAGGAAAACAGACACTTTGTAGATATAACATTCTTTTATTCATTTTCTAATGCAAAGCATATGCAGTACAACTACATTACTCTATCTCAAAACTGAGTCCTATTTCAATGATGACTAACACTGCACAACCTGTAGAAGAAACAGCTATGTAACTGTCGTAAATACAGCAGTGAATTTGAAAACAGACACATGAAACACATGAACTCCAATAACTTAAATGCCTCTTATACAAAACCCGCTTGCAACAAAAAAGTAAAAGTTTTATATAAGAAAGCATTTAACAATGTGTTAAAAATATATATTCATGAGTGTGAATTGAAGTGATAGATACCTTGGGTAAATAAAGCAGTGATTTTGAACACAGACACGTAAAACCCAAGATCTCTAGCAACTCTAGAACTCTTCTTATATGAAACACACATACAATAAATAAATAAAACAGTTATATAACAATGCATTTAGCAATGTGTTAAATATATATATTCATGAGTATGAATTGATTTTTACTATTTTGTAAACAGGAAAACAGTTAGTAGATACACCATTCTTTCATTCTTTTTGAGGTTCTAAGCAGATACAGGACAAGTTCTTCACACTATCTCAAAACAGAATACTATTTCAATGAGTATTAACACTGTTTTAACTTTAGAGCAAACAGCTCTGTAACTCCTGTAAATACTGCAGTTAATTTGAACACAGACACGTGAAACACAAGAACTCTACTTACTCTAGAATCCTTTTTTTAAGAAACTAGCATACAACGAATAACTAAAAGAGTTATATAACAACGCATTTAGCAATGTGTTTAAAATATGTATCCATGTGTATGAATTGATTTTTAGTATTTTGTACAAAGAAAAAGAGACAGTTAGTAGATCAACATTCATTCATTTTGTGATCTAAGCAGATGCAGTACAATTAAATTACTTTATCTCAAAATTGAGTCCTATTTCAATGACTACTAACACTGCTCTACCTGTAATTCAAACTTCCATGTAACTCGTGTAAAAACAGCAGTGAATTTGAACACAGGCACATGAAACACAAAAACAATAATAACTAAAGAAACCTTCTTATATGAAACACACATATAATGAATAACTAAAACAGTTATATAACAATGCATTTAGCAATGTTTCAAATATATATATTCATGAGTATGAATTAATTTTTACTATTTTGTACACAAGAATACATACAATTAATAGATACAACATTCATTCATTCTTTTTGAGATTCTAATCAGATACAGGACAAGTACTTTACTCTATCTCAAAACAGAGTCCTATTTCAAAGACTGCTAACACTGTTTAAACTGTAAGGGAAAGAGCTCTGTAAATCCTGTAAATACTGCAGTGAATTTGAACACAGACACGTGAAACACAAGAACTATACTACCTCAAGAATCCTTCTTTTAAGAAACCCGCATACAACGAATAACTAAAAGAGTTATATAAGAACGCATTTAGCAATGTGTTTAAAATATGTTTTCTGGAAAAAGCCATTTGCAGCATGCGTGGATATGGGAATCATTACCAGCTAGAAGCTTCGGTCATTGGGACTTGGACATGAGCTGCAAAGTATAGAATGGTGACAACAATTCCAGTGCCATACGGACTTTTCCTGTGCGGAACTTTCCTGGACTCCTGCTCCCTGTGACAGCTCCTAACAGACTGAACTGTGGTTGTGTTGCATTTTTCAGGGATTTGGCATGGTGAGGGGGCCAACTTGGACTTGGGGAACATGTTAAGGACACTACTCATTTATGGATTCTTGCTGTATTGGCCAAGAGTTTGCTTAAAGGACTTTAATCACTTTAAAAAAATAGAGGACTAGATGGAGAAGATGGGGCACATATACACCATGGTATATTATTCAGCTAGGAGAAATGGTGACATTGGATCACTTATACCGGAATGGTGGAGTCTTGGTAGCATTGTGCAAAGTGAAATAAGCGAATCAGAAAAAAACAGGAACTGCAGGATTCCATACATGAATGGGACATAAAAGCGAGACTGAGAGGCATGAACAGGAGTGTGGTGGCTATGGGCGGTGGGGGGAGGGAAGGAGGGACAGGGGGAGGTAAGGGGGAGGGGTACAGAGAGAACTGGATGGAGGGTGGCAGAGGACGATCTCTCTTTGGGTGATGGGTATGCAACATAACTAAATGAAAAGATAACCTGGAAATGTTTTCTTTGAATGTATGTACCCTGATTTATTGATGTCACCCCATTAAAATAAAAATTTATTTATATATAAAAAAAGAAATATGTTTTCATGAGTATGAATTGATTTTTACTATTTTGTACAGAAAAAGAGACAGTTAGTAGATCAACATTCTTTCATTCCTTTTGTGATCTAAGCAGATGCAGTATAATTAAATTACTATATCTCAAAACTGAGTCCTAATTCAATGAATACTAACACTGCTCTACCTGTAGAAGAAACAGCTATGTAACTGTTGTAAATAAAGCAGTCAATTTGAAAACAGATACGTGAAACACATGAGCTCCAATAACTTAAATGCTTCTTATGAAAAACTGCATGCAGTTTTGTGATGCTAAGCAGATACAGGACAAGTACTTTACTATATCTCAAAACAGAGTCCTATTTCAAAGACTGCTAACACTGTTTAAACTGTAGAGCAAACAGCTCTGTAACTCCTTTAAATACTGCAGTGAATTTGAACACAGACATGTGAAACACAGGAACTCTACTAACTCTAGAATCCATCTTTTAAGAAACCCGCAAAGAACAAATAACTAAAAAAGTTATATAACAACACATTTAGCAATGTGATAAAAATATATATTCATGAGTATAAATTGATTTTTACTATTTTGTACACAGGAAAAGAGACAATTAGTAGATATAACATACTTTTATTCATTTTGTGATGGTAAGCAGATGCAGTACAAGTACATTACTGTATCTCAAAACTGAGTCGTACTTCAATGATTACTAACACTGCTTTAACTGTACATCAAACTGCTATGTAACTCCTGTAAATACAGCAGTGAATTTGAACACAGGCACGTAAAACACAAGAATTCTAATAACTCTAGAAACCTTCTTATATGAAACTGGCATACAATGAATAACTAAAACAGTTATATAACAATGCATTTAGCAATGTGTTAAAAATATATATTCATGAGTATTAATTGATTTTTACTATTATGTACAGAGGAAAAGGACAGTTAGTAGATCAACATTCTCTCATTCATTTTTTGATCTAAGCAGATGCAATACAAGTACATTACTTTATCTCAACACTGAGTCCTAGTTCAATGACTACTAACACTTCTCTACCTGTAGAAGAAAGAGCTTTGTAACTACTGTAAATACAACACTGAATTTAAAAACAGACACTTGAAACACATGAACTCCAATAACTTAAATGCTTCTTACAAAAACCAGAATGCAACAAAAAGTAAAAGAATTATATAACAATGCATTTAGCAATGTGATAAAAATATATATTCATGAGTATGAATTGATTTTTGCTATTTTTACAGAGTAAAAGGACAGTTAGTAGATCAACATACTTTCATTCATTTTGTGATCTAAGCAGATGCAGTACAAGTACATTACAGTATCTCAAAACTGAGTCCTATATAAATGACTACTAACACTGCTTTAACTGTCAATCAAACCGCTAAATAACTCCTGTAAATACAGCAGTGAATTTGAACAAACGTACATGATACACAAAAATTTCTGTAACTGTAGATCCCTTCTTATATGAAACCCGCATACAATGAATAACTAAAACAGTCATATAACAATGCATTTAGCAATGAGTTAAATATATATATTCTTCAGTATGAATTGAATTTTACTATTTTGTACAGAGGAAAACAGACAGTTTGTATGTATAACATTCTTTTATTCATTTTGTAATGCTAAGCAAGTGCAGTACAAGTACATTACACTATCTCAAAACTGAGTCTTATTTCAATGATGACTAACACTGCGCTACGTGTAGAAGAAACAGCTATGTAACTACTGTAAATACAGCAGTGAATTTGAAAACAGACAAGTGAAACACATGAAGTCCAATAACTTAAATGCCTCTTATACAAAACCCACTTGCAACAAAAAAGTAAAAGTTTTATATAAGAACGCATTTAGCAATGTGTTAAAAATATATATTCATGAGTGTGAATTGAATTTTACTATTTTGTACAAAGAAAAAGAACAGTTAGAAGATCAACATTCTTTCATTCATTTTGTGATCTAAGGAGATGCAGTAGAAGTACATATCTCTATCTCAAAACTGAGTCCTATTTCAAGGACTACTAACACTGCTTTAAGTGTAGAACAAAGTGCTATGTAACTCCTGTAAATACAGCAGTGAATTTGAGCCCAAGCCCATGAAACACAAGAACTCTAGTAACTCTAGTACCCTTTTATATGAAACCCGTATACAATGAGTAACTAAAACAGTTATATAACAATTCATTTAGCAATGTGATAAAAATATATATTCTTGAGGAGGAATTGATTTTTACTATTTTGTACACAGGAAAATAGACAGTTAGTAGATACACCATTCTCTCATTCTTTTTGTGAAGCTAAGCAGTTACAGGACAATACTTTACTCTATCTCAAAACAAAGTCCTATTTCAAAGACGGCTAACACTGTTTAAACTGTAGAGCAAACAGCTCTGTAACTCCTGTAAATACTGCAATGAATTTGAACACAGACACGTGAGAAACAAGAACTCTAGAATCCTTCTTATATGAAACCCGCATACAATGAATAACTAAAACAGTAATATAACAATGCATTTAGCAATGTGTTAAATATATATATTCATAAGAATGAATTGATTTTTACTATTTGGTACACAGGAAAACAAACAGTTAGTAGATATAACATTCTTTTATTCATTTTGTGATGCTAAGCAGATGCAGTACAAGTACATTACTGTATCTCGAAACTGAGTCCTATTTCAATGCCTACTAACACTGCTTTCCTAGTAGAGCAAACAGCTATATAACTCTTTTAAATAGTGCAGAGAATTTGAAAAAAGACACGAGAAATTCATGTTCTCCATTAACTAAAACGCTTCTTATACAAAACGCGCATGCAACAAATAAGTAAGAGTAATATAACAATGCATTTGCAATGTGTTAAAAATATATATTCATGAGTATGAATTGAGTTTTCTATTTCTATAGAGGAAAACAGACAGTTAGTAGATCAACATTTTTTCATTCATTTTGTGATGCTAAGCAAATGCAGTACAAGTACATTACTGTACCTCTAAACTAAGTCCTATTTCAAGACTACTAACACTGATTTAACTGTAGAACAAACTGCTATGTAACTCCTGTAAATACAGCAGTGAATTTTAACACAGGCACGTGAAACACAAGAACACTAATAACTAAAGAACCCTTCTTATATGAAACCCGCATACAATGAATAACAAAAACTGTTATATAACAATGCATTTAGCAATGTGTTAAATATATATATTCATTAAGTATGAAATGATTTTTACTATTTTTTACACAGGAAAACAGACAGTTAGTAGATACACCATTCTTTCATTCATTTTGTGATGCTAAGCAGAGGCAGTACAATTATATTAATGTATCTCAATACTGAGTCCTATTTCAATGACTACTAACACCTCTTTAACTGTAGGTCTAACTGCTATGTAACTCTTGTAAATACAGTAATGAATTTGAACACAGGCACGTGAAACACAAGAACTGTAGTAACTCTAGAACCCATTTTATATGAAACCCGCATACAATGAATAACTTAAACAGTTAAATAACAATGCATTTAGCAATGTGTTAAATATATATATTCATGAGAATGAATTGATATTAAAATTTTCTACAGATGAAAAAGAGACACATAGTACATATTACATTCTTTTATTCATTTTGTGTTGCTAAGCAGATGCAGTACAAGTACATTACTTTATCTCAAAACAGAGTCTTATTTCAATGACTACTAACACTGCTTTCCCTGTGGAGCAAACAGCTATGTAACTCTTTTAAATGCTGCAGAGAATTTGAAAACAGACACGAAAAACACATGTTCTCCATTAACTTAAACGCTTCTTATACAAAACCCGCATATAAAAAATAAATAAGAGTTATATCAATGCATTTAGCAATATGTTATAAATATATATTTATGAGTATGAATTGAGTTTACTATTTTGTACAGAGGAAAACAGAGAGTTAGTAGATCAACATTCTTTTATTTTGTGATCTGAGCAGATGCAGTACAATTACATTACTGTATCTCAAAACTGAGTCCTATTTCAAGACTACTTACACTGCTTTACCTGTAGAAGAAACAGCTATGTAACTGTTGTAAATACAGCAGTGAATTTCAAAACAGACATGTGAAACACATGTTCTCCATTAAATTAAACGCTTCATATACAAAACCTGCATGCAACAAATAAGTAAGAGTTATATAACAATGCATTTAGCAATGTGTTAAAACTATATATTCATGAGTATGAATTGTTTTCTTTCAATTTTTTCCAGAGGAAAACAGACAGTTAATACATACATCATTCTTTCATTCTTTTTGAGATGCTAAGCAGATACAGGACAAGTTCTTTACTCTATCTCAAAACAGAGTCCTATTTCAATGACTGCTAACACTGTTTTAACTATACAGCAAACAGCTCTGTAACTCATGTAAATACTGCAGTGAATTTGAACACAGGCATGTGAATCACAAGAAATCTACTAACTCTAGAATTTTTCTTTTAAGAAAACCGCATAAAAAGAATAACTAAAAGAGTTATATAACAATGCTTTTAGCAATGTGTTTAAAATATGTGTTCATGAGTATGAATTGATTTTTTCTATTTTGCACAGATGAAAACAGACAGTTAGTAAATATAACGTTCTTTTATTCATTTTGTGATGCTGAGAAAATGCAGTAAAAGTACATTACTGTATCTCAAAACAGAATCCTATTTCAAGAACTACTAAAACTGCTTTTCCTGAAGAGCAAACAGCTATGTAACTCTTTTAAATAGTGCAGAGAATTTAAAAACAGACACGTAAACACATGTTCTCCATTAAATTAAATGCTTCATATACAAAACCCGCATGCAACAAATAAGTAAGAGTTATATAACAATGCATTTAGCAATGTGTTAAAAACATATATATATTCATGAGTATGAATTGATTTTTACTCTTTTGTACACAGGAATACAGACAGTTAGTAGATACTCCATTCTATCATTCTTTTGTGATGCTAAGCAGATACAGGACTAGTAATTTACTCTATCTCAAAACAGAGTCCTATTTCAATGACTGCTAACAGTGTTTTAACTGTAGAGCAAACAGCACTGTAACTCCTGTAAATACTGCAGTGAATTTGAACACAGACACATGAAACACTAGAACTCTACTAACTCTAGAATCCTTCTTTTAAGAATCCCACATACAAAGAATAACTAAACGAGTTATATAACAACACATTTAGCAATGTGTTTAAAATATGTATTCATGCGTATGAATTGATTTTTACTATTTTGTACAGAGAAAAATAGAGAGTTAGTAGATCAATATATTTCATTCATTTTGTGATCTAAGCAGATGCAGTACAATTACATTACTCTATCTAAAACTGAGTCCTATTTCAATGACTATGAACACTGCTCTACCTGTAGAAGAAACAGCTATGTAACTGTTGTAAACACAGCAGTGAATGTGAAAACATACACGTGAAACACATGAACACCAATAAATTAAATGCTTATTGTACAAAACCCGCATGCAACAAAAGAGTAAAAAAGTTATATAACAACATATTTAGCAATCTGTAAAAATATATATTCATGAGTATGAATTGATTTTTACTATTTTGTATGGAGGAAAACAGACAATTAGTAGATATTACATTTTTTTATTCATTTTGTGATGCTAAGCAGATGCAATACAAGGACATTACTGTATCTCAAATCTGAGTCGAATTTCAATGACTACTAACACTACTTGAACTATAGATCAAACTGCTGTGTAACTCCTGTAAATACTGCAATGAATTTGAACACAGACTCGTGAAACACAAAAACTCTAGTAACTCTAATACCCTTCTTATATGAAACCCGCATACAATGAATAACTAAAACAGTTATATAACAATGCATTTAGCAATGTGTTATATATATATATATTCATGAGTATGAATTGATTTTTACTATTTTGTACAGATGAAAACAGACAGTTAGTAAATATAACGTTCTTTTATTCATTTTGTGATGGTAAGCAGATGCAGTACAAGTACATTACTGTATCTCAAAACTGAGTCCTATTTCAAGAACTACTAACACTGCTTTCCCTGTAGATAAAACAGCTATGTAACTCTTTTAAATAGTGCAGAGATATGAAAACAGACACATGAAACACATGTTCTCCATTAACTTAAACGGCTCTTATACAAAACCCGCATGCAACAGATAAGTAAGAGTTATATAACAATGCATTTAGCAATGTGTTAAAACTATATATTCATGAGTATGAATTGAGTTTCCTATTTTGTACAGATTTAAAGAGACACTAGATCAACATTTTTCATTCATTTTGTGATGCTAAGCAGAGGCAGTACAATTACATTTTTGTATCTCAATACTGAGTCCTATTTCAATGACTACAAACACCTCTTTAACTGTGGGTCTAACTGCTATGTAACTCTTGTAAATACAGCAGTGAATTTGAACACAGGCACGTGAAACACAAGAACTCTACTAACTCTAGAATCCTTCTTTTAAGAAACGCGCGTACAACGAATAACTAAAAGACTTATTTAACAACGCATTAAGAATGTGTTTAAAATATGTATTCAGAGTAAAAATTGATTTTTACTATTTTGTAAAGTAAAAAAGAGACATTTAGTAGATCAACATTCTTTCATTCATTTTGTGATGCTAATGAGATGCAGTACTATTACATTACTGTATCTCAAAACTGAGTTTTATTTCAATGACTACTAACACTGCTTTACCTGTAGAAGAAACAGCTATGTAACTGTTATAAATAAAGCATTGAATTTTAAAACAGACATGTGAAATACATGTTTTCAATTAAATTAAATGCTTCTTATACAAAACCCGCATGCAACAAATAAGTAAGAGTTACATAACAATGCATTAAGAAATGCGTTCAAAATATATATTCATGAGTATGAGTTGATTTTTACTATTTTGTACAGAGGAAAACAGACAGTAGATACTTCATTCTTTCATTCTTTCTGCTATGCTAAGCAGATGCAGTTCAAGTACTTTACTGTACCTCAAAATTGTATCCTATGTAAATGACTACTATCACTGCTTTAAGTGTAGAACAAACTGCTATATAACTCCTGTAAATACAGCAGTGAATTTGAACACAGGCATGTGAAACACAAGAACACTAATAACTAAAGAACCCTTCTTATATGAGTATGAATTGATTTTTACTATTTTGTACACAGGAAAACAGACAGTTTGTAGACACACTATCCTTTCATGTTTTTGAGATGCTAAGGAGAACAAGACAAGTACTTTACTGTATCTCAAAACAGAGTCCTATTTAAATGACTATTAACACTGTTGTAACTGTAGAGCAAACAGCTCTGTAACTCCTGTAAAAACTGCAGTGAATTGGAACACAGACATGTGAAACACAAGAAATCTACTAACTCTAAAATCCTTCTTTTAAAAAACCCTCATACAGTGAATAACTAAAAGAGTTATATAACAATGCTTTTAGCAATGTGTTTAAAATATACATTCATGAGTATGAAATGATTTTTACTATTTTGTACAGAGGAAAACAGACAGTTAGTAGATATAACATTCTTTTTTTCATTTTGTGATTCTAAGCAAATGCAGTACCAGTACATTTCTGTATCTCAAAAATGGGTCGTATTTCAATGACTACTTACACTGCTTTAACTGTAGATAAAACTGCTATGTAACTCCTGTAAATACAGCACTGAATTTGAACACAGGCACGTGTAACACAAGAAAAATAGTAACTCTAGAACCCTTGTTATATGAAACCCGCATACAATGAATAACTAAAACAGTTATATTACAATGCATTTAGCAATGTGTTAAATATATATATTCATGCGAATGAATTTATTTTATTATTTTGTACAGAAGAAATCAGAAAGTTAGTACATATAACATTCATTTATTCATTTTGTGATGCTAAACAGATGCAGTACAAGTACACTACTCTATCTCAAAAAAGAGTTTTATTTCAATGACTACTAACACTGCTTTCCCTGTAGAGCAAACAGCTATGTAACTCTTTTAAATAGTGCAGAGAATTTGAAAACAGACATGAGAAACACATGTTCTCCATTAAATTAAACGCTTTTTATACAAAACCGGCATGCAACAAATAAGAGTTATATAACAATGCATTTAGCAATATGATATGAATATATATTCACAAGTATGAATTGAATTTACTATTTTGTACAGAGAAAAACAGACAGTTAGTAGATCAACATTCTTTCATTTATATTGTGATCTAAGCAGATGCATTACAATTACATTACTATATCTCAAAACTGAGTCCTATTTCAATGACTACTAACACTGCTATACCTGTAGAAGAAACAGCTATGTAACTCTTGTAAATACAGCAGTGAATTTGAAAAGAGAAACGTGAAGCACATGAACTCCAATAATATAAATGCTTCTTATACAAAACTCGCATGCAACAAAAAAGTAAAAGAGTTATATAACAACGTATTTAGCAATGTGTAAAAATATATATTCATGAGTATGAATTAATTTTTACTATTTTGTACAGAGGAAAACAGACAGTTAGTAGATATAACGTTCTTTTATTCATTTTGTGATCCTAAGCAGATGCAGTACAATACATTACTCTATCTCAAAACTGAGTCCTATTTCAATGACTGCTAACACTGTTTTAACTGTAGAGCAAACAGCTCTGTAACTTTTGAAAATAATGCAGTGAATTTGAACACAGAAACGTGAAAAAGAAGAACTCTACTAACTCTAGAATCCTTCTTTTAAGAAACCCACATACAACGAATAACTAAAAGAGTTGTATAACAACACCTTTGGCAATGTGTTTAAAATATGTGTTCATGAGTATCAATTGATTTTTACTATTTTGTACAGAGGAAAAGAGACAGTTAGTAGATCAACATTATTTCATTCCTTTTTTTGATCTAAGCAGATGCAGTACAATTATATTACTGTATCTCAAAACTGAGTCCTATTTCAATGACTACAATCACTGCACTACTTGTAGAAGAAACAGCTATGTATTTGTTCTAAATACAGCAATGAATTTGAAAACAGACATGTGAAACACATGAATTCCTATAACTTAAATGCTTCTTATACAAAACTTGCATGCAACAAAAAAGTAAAAGTGTTATATAACAAGGCACTTAGCAATGTGTTAAAAATATATATTCATGGGTATGTATTGATTTTTACTATTTTGTACAGAGGAAAACAGTTAGTTAGTAGATATAACATTCTTTTATTCATTTTGTGATCCTAAGCAGATGCAGTACAAGTACATTACCTTTCTCAAAACTGAGTCCTATTTCAATGACTACTAACACTGCTTTAAGTGTAGAACAAACTGCTATGTAAGTCCTGTAAATACTGCAGTGCATTTGAACACAGGCACGTGAAACACAAGTAGTCTAGTAACTCTAGTACCCTTCTTATATGAAACCCGCACACAATGAATAACTAAAACAGTTATATAACAATGCACTTAGCAATGTGTTATATATATGTATATATTCATGAGTATGAATTGATTTTTACTATTTTGTAAAGAGCAAAAGAGACAGTTAGTAGATATAACATTCTTATATTCATTTTGTGATGCTAAGGCCAATGCAGTACATGTACAATACTGTATCTCAAAACTGAGTTCCATTTAAATGACTACAAAAACTGCTTTAACTGTAATTCAAACCGCTATGTAACATGTGTAAATACAGCAGTGAATTTGAACACAGTCACGTGAAACACAAGAACTCTAGTAACTCTAGAACCCTTCTTATATGAAACCCGCATTCAATGAATAACTAAAACAGTTATATAACAATGCATTAAGAAATGTGTTAAATATATATATTCATGAGTATGAATTGATTTTTACGATTTTTTACAGAGGAAAACAAACAGTTATTAGATACACCATTCTTTCATTCTTTTTGAGATTCCAAAGAGATACAAAAGAAGTACTTTACTCTATCTCAAAACAGAATCCTATTTCAATGACTACTAACACTGTTTTAACTGTAGAGCAAAAAGCTCTGTAACTCCGGTATATACTGCAGTGAATTTGAACACAACCACGTGAAACACAAGAACTCTATCTCTAGAATACTTCTTTTAATAAACCAGCATACATCCAATAACTAAAAGAGTTATATAACAACGCTTTTAGCAATGTGAATAAAATATATATTCATGAGTATGAATTGATTTTAACTATTTTGTACAGAAGAAAACAGACAGTTAATAGATATAACATCCTTTTATTCATTTTGTGATGCTAAGCAGATGCAGTGCAAGTACATTACTGTATCTCAAAACTGAGTCATATTTTAATGAATACTAACACTGCTTTAACTGTAGATCACACTGATATGTATCTCCTGTAAATACAAAAATGTATTTGAACACAGGCACATTAAAAAAAGAATTCTAGTAAGTCTAGAACTCTTCTTATATGAAACATGCATATAATGAATAATTAAAACAGTTATATATTAATGCATTTAGCAATCTGTTAAATATATATATATTCATGAGTATGAATTGATTTTTACTATTTTGTACACATGAAAACAAACAGTTAGTAGATACACCATTCTTTCATTCTTTTTGAGATTCTAAGCAGATACAGGAAAAGCAATTTACTCTATCTCAAAAGAGAATTTTATTTCAATGACGACTAACACTGTTTTAACTGTAGAGGAAACAGCTCTGTAACTCCTGTAAATATTTCAGTGAATTTGAACACAGACACGTGAAACACAAGAACTTTACTAACTCTTAAATCCTTCTTTTAAGAAACCAGCATACAAAGAATAACTAAAAGAGTTATATAACAACACTTTTAGCAATGTGTATAAAATATATATTCATGAGTATAAATTGATTTTAACTATTTTGTACAGAGAAAAACAGACAGTTAATAGAAATAACATTTTTTTATTAATTTTGTGATGCTAAGCATGAGCATTACAAGTACGTTACTCTATCTCAAAACTGAATCCTATTTCAATGACTACTAACACTGCTTTAACTGTAGCTCAAACTGCTATATAACTCCTGAAAATACAGCAGTGAATTTGAACACAGGCACGTGAAACACAAGAACTCTATTAACTCTAGAACCCTTCTTATATGAATCCTTCATACAATGAATAACTAGAACAGTTATATAACAATGCATTTAACAATGTGTTAAATATATATATTCATGAGTATGAATTGATTTTTATATTTCGTTCACAGAAAAACAAACAGTTATTTGATACACCATTCTTTCATTCTTTTTGAGATTCTAAGCAGATACAGGAAAAGCAATTTACTCTATCTCAAAACAGAATCCTATTTCCATGACGACTAACACTGTTTTAACTGTAGAGCAAGAAGCTCTGTAACTCCTGTAAATACTGCAGTGAATTTGAACACAAGCACGTGAAACACAAAAACTCTATTAACTCTAGAATTTTTCTTTTAAGAAACCAGCATACAACGAATAACTAAAAAAGTTATATAACAATGCTTTTAGCAATGTGTTTAAAATATATATTCATGAGTATGAATTGATTTTAACTATTTTGTACAAAGGAAAAGAAACAGTTAGTAGATATAACATTCTTTTATTTATTTTGTTATGCTAAGCAGATGCAGTACAAGCACATTACTCTATCTCAAAACTGAGTCCTATTTCAATGACTACTAACACTGCTTTAACGTAGAACAAACTGCTATGTAACTCCTGTAAATACAGCAGTGAATTTGAACACTTGCACATGAAACACAAGAACTTTAGTAACTCTAGAACCCATCTTATATGAAACTTGCATAAAATGATTAACTAAAACAGTTATATAACAATGCATTTAGCAATGTGTTACATATATATATTCATAAGTATGAATTGATTTTTACTATTTTGTACACAGGAAAACAAACAGTTAGTATATACACCATTCTTTCATTCTTTTTGAGATTCTAAGCAGATACAGGACAAGTACTTTACTCTATCTCAAAACTGAGTCCTATTTCAATGACTACTAACACTGTTTTAACTGTAGAGCAAAGAACTTTGTAACTCCTGTAAATACTGCAGTGAATTTGAACACATACACGTGAAACATATGAACTCAACTAACTCTAGATTCCTTCTTTTAAGTAACCAGCATACAAAGAATATCTTTATTACTTATATAACCACGCTTTTAGCAATGTGTTTAAAATATATATTCATGAGTATGAATTGATTTTAACTATTTTGTACAGGGAAAAACAGACAATTAGTAGATATAACATTATTTCATTCATTTTGTGAGGCTGAGCAGATGTAGTATAAGTACATTAATGTATCTCAAAACTGAGTAGTATTTCAATGACTACTAACACGGCATTAACTGTAGATCAAACTGCTATGTAACTCCTGTATATACTGCAGTGAATTTGAACACAAGCACGTGAGGCACAAGAACTCAAGTAACTCAAGAATCCTTCTTATATGAAACACGCATACCATGAATAACTGAAACAGATTGTCGTCATGGAAATGGTGCCGTGAGCAGTGTGTCCGACAGATCTCCCCTACATCACAACAAATTTATCAACTGGAAACAAAAAAATTTATCCTCGGAGCATTCCATGGTTCCACACAAACTGAAAGCGAAAGGACTGTTATCACTTGAATCTGAGAGATGAGGGTGTGGAGAAATGTACCGCAGGGACGTTCATTCAATCCTTCAGGGAGTGCACCTGTAGTGAGTCTGCCCACACTCGGGAGCCGCGAGCAGCCACCGGCGTGCCCGGTGCGGTGGCAGAGCGAGCGCCACCAACACTCCGGAGTGGTGAGCAGCCACTGGCGCGCACCCGCACGGTTGCAGAGCGAGCACCGCCCACACTGGGGAGCAGCGAGCAGCCGCCTGTGCGCGCCCGGTCCGGTTGCAGAGCGAGCACCGGTAACCTTTCCAGCGGCCTGCGCACTGCGAGTGAGAGTCTCCAGCCACCGGTGCCCGGAGCACCCCATTCGTGCACGTGCCCTGGGCATTCCACAAGCCCAGAGCGCCCTACTGGCCCGCACACCCAGGGTGCCCCATTATCCTGCGCCTGGTGAGATCCAGCCGCCAGCGACAGGGTGAGCGGGAGAGGCACCAGGGTGGTCTTCTACTTGGGAGATTCTCTCCATGGGTGGGGCACCTCACCCAGCCATTCAAGCTAACAATCAAGCATTGGGGGAGGGGTGCACGGAGGCAGGCTAAAATACCTTCGGGAGCACGGCTGCGACCCAATCACTGAAATTAGCTTAACCCATGAAATCTGCGCACCCTCGGTTCTAATTGATAAGATCTCTCTCAGTTCAGCAACCCAAGAGATGAAGCGTGATATTTTTTAGTGCCTCTCACTAAAGGGGCGGGGGCAACTTCTGATTGATAGAGCCTCTATATTCAGGGATAAACGCTAACAAGAAGGACTTGGCAGATAATAAGATCTATACTACACTAGTCGCAAGCAGCAACTAGTGCCTCTTCTTCCCAGCCAAAACAGGCTACAAAGTGTGGAAAGCCTGGGTTGAGAGGTCCAACTGAATGCTAGGCGCTGAACAGTCACCTTGACAACAATTGACTCCCACCCCCGCCTGATTACACTGGAGACCTTGACTGCCAGAGCCTTTCCCAAAGCCTTGCACTGAGTGGGGATAGAGTGGGGATTTCCCAGCTCTTTGAGCCTCTTACTCCCCAGGCAGAAGCAGTTGCAACCTTATAGCTGGATCACCAGGCTGCTAATTCAAGAAGGGGGGACTAGGAGAGAGAATCCAGGAAAGCAAACTCTCTCATCGTTGGACCCCGCAAACACCAACAAGCCTTGACTACCAGCAAGACTAAAGCCAATTATATGACATTGCCATAGAATCCCATCAACTGCAAGTCCCTACCTAAGTGTGACACAGGGGCAGAGCCTGGGGTACAGAGTCACCGACCAGGAAGAGGGAGAGAAAAGAAAAAGGAAGAAGTTAACATCTCAAAATCAAGAAAAATCCACAGACTTTACAACTTGTTCCACTAATTTTTTTTGTTGTTGTTGTTTGTTTCTTCTATCTTATTGCCTTTATTTCCTCCACCTCGGTCCTTCTATTCTCTGCCCATCTTATGCTTCCCTTTTCTTGAACTACACTACCCATAACTGTTACATTTTATTTCTCTTCTTCATCCTCACCCTCCTTTAAGGTTATACTCCAAAACACTTAACTCTCACTCTCTCCTCTTTTGTTTTTTTTTTTTGATTTGCTTAATTTGTTTTTTTTTCTTCCTTTTTTATTTCTTCCTTCGTTTTTGTCTTTTTCTTATTTTTCCTTTTTATTCGTTTTTTCTTTTCTCATTTTACTTTAATTCCATTTAATCTTCAATCACGAACAAATTAGTTAATTTGGGACTCAAGGCGTTTTTTGGCTTTATTTTTTTATTTGCTTCAGTGTTTTTTTTTATTGTTTGTTTATTTTTGTGGCATTTTGGGTCCTCCCAACCCAAGGTCTCCATTGTATTTAGTTTTCGCTCCACTTAATACAACAGATTTTTATTTATTATTATTTTTTTCTTCCTTATTATTCTTTCTTTGGTCCTTTTTTCTGGTTCCCTCTTATCCCTCTCATTATATCTCTTAGTTGACCATCACTTACAAGCAAATCATCTTATGCTTGTCTAAAATTTTCTTCCTTTTTTTTTTGCATTTATTAGGTCCCTACTCTCTTTTTTGCCCCTTGAACTCTTCACCCAAATCAGGCCCTCAATTATAGGTATGATATTTCCCTGAGGAAGGAAAGGAAGGAAAGAGAAGAAAGAAAAAAAGGGGGAAATAATAAATTATTACTGTTTTTTTTGTGGGGTGTTTTACTTTTTTTTATTTACTTTTTTACTCTTTATTAATTTTAATTAGTGCTATCAACAAGACCACACTCAGATGCCAATAAGAAAGAGGAAATTGAATATTATGGATACAAAAGAAAGAGAGGTAACACAAATAGATGTGGAAAAATCTATGGAGAAAAGACTTAACATATTGGAAGCCTTGGAGCTAAATGACAGAGAATTTAAAATAGAAATCTTAAAAATACTCAGAGATATACAAGAAAACACAGAAAGGCAATATAGGGAGATAAGTAAACAACTCAATGAACACAAAGAATGTATTACCAAGGAAATTAAAACTATTAAAACAAATCAAACAGAAATGAAAATCTCAATTCACGAGCTGAAAAACGAGGTAACAAGCTTAGCTAACAGAACAGCCCAGATTGAAGATAGGATTAGTGAAATAGAAGACAAACAACTTGAGGCACAACAGAGAGAAGAAGAAAGAGACTCAAAAATAATAAAAAACGAGAAAGCCCTAAAGGAATTGTCTGACTCCATCAGAAAGAATAACATAAGAATAATAGGTATATCAGAGGGAGAAGACAAAGAAAATGGAATGGAGAATATACTCAAACAAATAATAGACGAGAACTTCCCAAGCCTGTGGTAGGAACTAAAGCCTCAAATTCAAGAAGCAAACAGAACACCGAGTTTTCTTAACCCCAACAAACCCACTCCAAGGCACATCATAATAAAGATGACACAAACCAATGACAAAGAAAAAATTCTCAAGGCAGCCAGGGAAAAGAAGAGTACAACATATAAAGAAAGGCCTATTAGATTATCATCAGATTTCTCAGCAGAAACTCTACAAGCTAGAAGAGAGTGGACCCCAATATTTAAAGCCCTGAAAGAGAGGAACTTTCAGCCAAGAATATTATACCCATCAAAGCTATCCTTCAAGTATGAAGGAGATATAAAAACATTCAGAAATACAGAAAAGATGAGAGAATTTATCAACAGAAAGCCCACACTCCAGGAAATACTGAAGGGGGTTTTCCAACCAGATTCAAAGAACAAAAGAAAACAACACCACAAGTAACAGCTCCACCAAGAAGACAATAAAACCAAACTTAAACTGTGACAACAAAGGAAAAAAGGGGGAAGAGGATGGAGATTAACAGTAGCAAAGGATGATGAAGTGCAGAAATACTTATAAGATAGGGTACTACAATGAATATGGTAGGTATACTTTTCATTACTTAATGGTAACCACCCTTGAAAAAACCACCACAAAAACACTTGACTTAAAAAAGGTAGCAACAGAGGAAAGAAGTATGGAAAACAAACAAACAAAAACAAATGATAGAAAAACAAAAGAGAAGAATCAAACTAGATACAAAACTAACAGAAAGCAATTTATAAAATGGCAGTAGGGAACCCACAAGTGTCAATAATTACACTAAATGTAAATGGATTAAACTTACCAATAAAAAGACACAGAGTAGCAGAATGGATTAAAAAAGAAAATCCAACTATATGATGCCTACAAGAAACACATCTAAGCAACAAGGATAAAAACAAATTCAAAGTGAAAGGCTGGAAAACAATACTCCAAGCAAACAACACCCAAAAAAAAGCAGGCGTAGCAATACTCATATCTAATAATGCTGACTACAAGACAGAAAAAGTACTCAGAGACAAAAATGGTCATTTCATAATGATTAAGGGGAAGTTGAATCAAGAAGACATAACAATCCTTAATACATATGCACCAAACCAAGGAGCACCAAAATATATAAGACAGCTACTTATTGAACTGAAAACAAAAACTAACAAAAATACAATCATACTTGAAGACCACAATACACCTCTGACGGCTCTAGATCAGTCATCCAAACAGAGAATAAATAAAGATATAGTGGCCTTAAACGAAATACTAGAACACCTGGATATGATAGACATCTACAGGACACTTCATCCCAAAGCGACACAGTATACATTTTTCTCTAGTGTACATGAAACATTCTCAAGAATTGACCATATGTTGGGCCACAAAGACAATATCAGCAAATTTAGAAAAATTGAAATTGTACCAAGCATATTTCCTGATCATAAAGCCTTGAAACTAGAATTCAACTGCAAAAAAGAGGGGGAAAAACCCACAAAAATGTGAAAACTAAACAACATACTTCTAAAAAATGAATGGGTCAAAGAAAAAATAAGCGCAGAGATCAAAAGACATATACAGACAAATGAAAATGAAAATACGACATCAGAATCTCTGGGATGCAGCAAAAGCAGTAATAAGAGGAAAGTTCATATCACTTCAGGCCTATATGAACAAACAAGAGAGAGCGAAAGTAAACCACTTAATTTCACACCTTAAGGAACTAGAAAAAGAAGAACAAAGACAACCCAAAACAAGCCGAAGAAAGGAGATAATAAAAATCAGAGCAGAAATAAATGAAATAGAGAACAGAAAAAACTATAGAAAAAATCAGTAAAACAAGGAGCTGGTTCTTTGAAAATATAAACAAAATTGACAAACCCTTCGCAAGACTCAGCAAGGAAAAAAGGCACAGGACTCAAATAAATAAAATCCAAAATGAAAGAGGAGAGATCACCACAGACATCATAAATATACAAAGAATTATTGTAGAATACTATGAAAAATTATATGCCACCAAATACAACAATCTAGAAGAAATGGATAAATTCCTAGAACAATACAACCTTCCTAGACTGAGTCATGAAGAAGCAGAAAGCCTAAACAGACCAATCAGCAGGGAGGAAATAGAAAAAACTATTAAAAACCTCCCCAAAAATAAAATCCAGGGCCAGACGGTTATAAGGTGAATTCTATCAAACATTCAAAGAAGACTTGGTTCCTATTCTACTCAAAGTCTTCCAAAAAATTGAAGAAGAAGCAATACTTCCAAACACATTTTATAAGGCCAACATAACCCTCATACCAAAACCTGGCAAGGATGGCACAAAGAAAGAAAACTACAGACCAATATCTCTAATGAATACAGATGCTAAAATACTAAACAAAATACTGGCAAACCGAATACAACAACATATTAAAAAAATAATACATCATGATCAAGTGGGATTCATCCCAGAATCTCAAGAATGTTTCAACATACGTAAAACGGTTAACGTAATACACCATATCAATAAAACAAAGAACAAAAACCACATGATCTTATCAATAGATGCAGAAAAGGCTTTTGATAAAATACAACACAATTTTATGTTTAAGACTCTCAACAAAATAGGTATAGAAGGAAAATATCTCAACATGATAAAGGCCATATATGATAATCCATCAGCCAACATCCTATTAAACGGCATAAAACTGAGGACTTTCTACCTTAAATCAGGAACAAGATAGGGTTGTCCACTCTCTCCACTCTTATTTAACGTGGTGCTAGAAGTTCTGGCCAGAGCAATCAGACATGACAAAGAAATAAAAGGCATCCATATAGGAAAGAAGAAGTAAAGGTATCACTTTTTGCTGATGATATGATCCTATACATCAAAAACCCGAAGGATTCCACAAAAAGATTATTAGAAACAATAAACCAATACAGTAAGGTCACAGGATACAAAATTAACATACAAAAGTCCATAGCCTTTCTCTATGCCAACAATGAAATATTAGAAAACGAACTCAAAGAAATAATCCCCTTCACGATTGCAACAAAAAAATTAAATAACTAGGAATAAACATAACAAAGAATCTAAATGACCTATATAATGAAAATTACAAAGCATTGTTAAGGGAAATTGAAAAAGATACTATGAGATTGAAAAATATTCCTTGTTCTTGGATAGAAAGAATAAATATAATCAAAATGGCCATATTACCCAAAGCAATATAAAAATTTAATGCAATTCTCATCAAAATCCCAATGAGATTTTTTAAAGAAATGGAACAAAAAATCATCAGATTTATATGGAACTATTAAAAACCCCGAATAGCCAAAACAATCCTAAGGAAAAAGAATGAAGCTGGGGGCATTACAATACCTGACTTTAAACTATATTATAGGGCCACGATAATCAAAACAGCATGGTATTGGCAGAAAAATAGACACTCAGACCAATGGAACAGAATAGAAAGCCCAGAAATAAAACCACATATATATGGTCAAATAATCTTTGATAAAGGGGCCAACAACATACAATGGAGAAAAGAAAGCCTCTTCAACAAATGATTTTGGGAAAACTGTAAAGCTACATGCAAAAGAATGAAACTCGACTACAGCCTGTCCCCGTGTACTAAAATTAATTCAAAATGAATCAAAGACCTAAATATAAGACCTGAAACAATAAAGTACATAGAAGAAGACATAGGTACTAAAATCATGGACCTGGGTTTTAAAGAACATTTTATGAACTTGACTCCAATGGCAAGAGAAGTGAAGGCAAAGATAAATGAATGGGACTACATCAGAATTAAAAGTTCTTGCTCAGCAAGAGAAACTGATATAAAAATGAACAGATAGCCAACTAAATGGAAAATGATATTTTTATACAACAGCTCAGATAAGGGCCTAATATCCAAAATTTACAAAGAACTCATAAAACTCAACAACAAACAAACAAACAATCCCATAAAAAAATGGGAAGAGGACATGAACAGCCACTTCTCCCAGGAAGAGGTACAAATGGCCAACAGATATATGAAAAGATGCTCAGCTTCATAAGTTATTAGAGAAATTCAAATCAAAACTAAAATGCGATACCACCTCACCCCTGTTAGATTAACTATTGTCAACAAGACGGGTAATAGCAAATGTTGGAGAGGCTGTGGAGAAAAAGGAACCCTCATTCACTGTTGGTGGGACTGTAAAGTAGTACAACCATTATGGAGGAAAGTATGGTGGTTCCTCAAAAAACTGCAAATAGACCTACCTTATGACTTAGCAATCCCTCTACTGGGTATATACCCCAAAACCTCAGAAACATTGACACGTGAAGACACATGTAGCCCCATGTTCATTGCAGCACTGTTCACAGTGGCCAAGACATGGAAACAACCAAAAAGCCCTTCAATAGAAGACTGGATAAAGAAGATGTGGCACATATACACTATGGAATACTACTCAGCCATAAGAATGATGATATCAGATCATTTACAGCAAAATGGTGGGATCTTGATAACATTATAAGAAGTGAGAAAATAAATCAGAAAAAAACAAGAAGTACATGATTCCATACATTGGTGGAACATAAAAATGAGACTAAGAGACATGGACAAGAGTGTGGTGGTTACCAGGGGTGGGGGGAGGGAGGACATGGGAGGGAGGGAGGCAGAGAGTTAGGGGGAGGGGGAGGGGCACAGGGAACTAGATCGAATGTGGCGGAGGACAATCTGAATTTGGCGAGGGGTACGCAACATAATTTAATGACAAAATAACCTAGACATGTTTTCTTTGAATATATATACCCTGATTTATTAATGTCATCTCAATACCATTAATAAAAATATATTTAAAAAAAAGAATAACTAAAACAGTTATATAACAATGCATTTAGCAATGTGTGAAATATATGTATTCATGAGTATGAATTGATTTTTACTATTTTGTACAGAGGAAAACAGACAGTTTCTAGATATAACATTCTTTTATTCATTTTGTACTGCTAAGCAAATGCAATATATGGACATTACTGTATCTCAAAACTGAGTCCTATTTCAAAGACTACTAACACTGCTTTAACTGTAATTCAAACTGCTATGTAACTCCTGTAAATACAGCAGTGAATTTGAACACAGGCACGTGAAACACAAGAACTTTAGTAACTCTAGAACCCTTCTTATATAAAACCTGCACACAATGAATAACTAAAACAGTTATATAACAATGCTTTTAGCAATGTGTTA
Organism: Saccopteryx bilineata; assembly: GCF_036850765.1. NCBI lineage: Eukaryota > Metazoa > Chordata > Mammalia > Chiroptera > Emballonuridae > Saccopteryx > Saccopteryx bilineata. Next base: position 341,086 of record NW_027095454.1, read on the forward strand.
AATATATATATTCATGAGTATGAATTGATTTTTACTATTTTGTAGAGAGGAAAACAGACAGTTAGTAGATATATCATGCTTTTATTCATTTCGTGATGCTAAGCAAATGCAGTACATGTACATTACTGTATCTCAAAACTCAGTCCTATTTCAATGACTACTAAAACTGCTTTAACTGTAATTCAAACAGCTATGTAACTCGTGTAAATACAGCAGTGAATTTGAACACAGGCACGTGAAACACAAGAACTCTCATAACTTTAGAACCTTTCTTATATTAATCACGCATACAATGAATAACTAAAACAATTATATAACAATGCATTTAGCAATGTGTTAAATATAAAAATTGATGAGTATGAATTGATTTTAAATATTTTGTACAGAAGAAAACAGACAGTTAGTAGATACACCATTCTTTCATTCTTTTTGAGATTCTAAGCAGATACAGGACAAGTATTTTATCTCAAAACAGAATCCTGTTTCAATGACGACTTACACTGTTATAACTGTAGAGCAAACAGCTATTTAACTCCTGTAAATACTGAAGTGAATTTGAACACAGACACGTGAAACACAAAAACTTTACTAACTCTAGAATCCTTCTTTTAAGAAACCAGCATACAACAAATAAGTAAAAGAGTTATATAACAACAATTTTAGCAATGTGTTTAAAATATATATTCATGAATATGAATTGATTTTAACTATTTTGTACAGAGGAAAACAGACAGTTTGTAGGTGTAACAATCTTTTATTCATTTTGTGATATAAGCAGATGCAGTACAATTATATTTGTGTATCTAAAATTGAGTCCTATTTCAATGACTATTAACAGTGCTCTAACTGTAGATGAAACAGCTATGTAACTGTTGTAAATACAGCAGTGTATTTGAAAACAGACACGTGAAACACATAAACTCCAATAACTTAAATGCTTTTTATACACAATTCGCATGCAAAAAAAAAGTAAAAAAGTTATATAACAACGTATTTAGCAAACTGTAATAATATATATTCATGAGTATGGATTGATTTTTACTATTTTGTACAGAGGAAAACAGACACTTAGTAAATATAACATTCTTTTATTCATTTTGTGATGCTAAGCAGATATAGTACAAGTACATTACTCTATCTCAAAACTCAGTCGAATTTTAATGACTACTAAAACTACTTTATCTATAGATCAAACTGCTGTGTAACTCCTATAAATACTGCAGTGAATTTGAACACAGGCACGTGAAACAGAAAACTCGAGTAACTCTAGAACCCTTCTTATATGAAACCCGCATAAAATGAATAACTAAAGTTATATAACAATGCATTTAGCAATGTGTTAAATATATATATTCATGAGTATGAATTGATTTTTACTATTTTGTACAGAGGAAAACAGACAGTTAGTAGATATAATATTCTTTTATTCATTTTGTGATGCTAAGCAAATGCAGTAAATGTTCATTACTGCATCTCAAAACTGAGTCCTGTTTCAATGACTACTAAAAGTGCTTTAAATGTAATTCAAACTGCAATGTAACTCGTGTAAATACAGCAGTGAATTTGAAAAGAGGCACATGAAACAAAAGAATTCTCGTAACTCTAGAACCTTTCTTATATATAACCCACATACAATGAATAACTAAAACAGTTATATAACCATGCATTTAGCAATGTTTTAAATACATATATTCATGAGTATGAATTGATTGTTATGATTTTGTACAGAGGAAAACAGACAGTAAGTAGATACACCATTCTTTCATTCTTTTTGAGATTCTAAGCAGATACAGGACAAGAACTTTACACCATCTGAAAACAGAATCCTATTTCAATGACTACTAACACTGTTTTAACTGAAGAGCAAACAGCTCGGTAACTCCTGTAAATACTGCAGTGAATTTGAACACAACCACGTGAAACACAAGAACTCTACTATGACTAGAATACTTCTTTTAAAAAACCAGCATACAACGAATAACTAAAAAAATTATATAACAACGCTTTTTGCAATGTGTATAAAATATATATTCATGAGTATGAATTGATTTTTACTATTGTGTACAAAGAAATCAGACAGTTAGTAGATACACCATTCTTTCATTCTTTTTATGATGCTAAGCAGATACAGGACTAGGAATTTACTCTATCTCAAAACAGAGTCCTATTTCAATGACTGCTAACAGTGTTTTAACTTCAGAGCAAACAGCTCTGTACCTCCTGTAAATACTGCAGTGAATTTGAAAACAGACACATGAAACACAAGAACTCTACTAACTCTAGAATCCTTCTTTTAAGAATCCCGCATACCACAAATAACTAACCGAGTTATATAACAACGCATTTAGCAAAGTGTTTAAAATATGTATTCATGAATATGAAATGATTTTTATTATTTGTACAGAGAGAAAGAGTTATTAGAACAACATTTTTCATTCATTTGATAATCTAAGCAGATGCAGTACAATTACATTACAGTATCTAAATCTGAGCCCTATTTCAATGACTATGAACACTGCTCTACCGTTAGAAGAAACAGCTATGTAACTGTTGTAAATACAGCAGTGTATTTGAAAACAGACACATGAAACACATGAACTCCAATAACTTAAATGCTTCTTATACAAAATCCGCATGCAACAAAAAAGTAAAAAAGTTATATAACAACTTATTTAACAATCTGTAAAAATATATATTCATGAGTATGAATTGATTTTTACTATTTTGTACGGAGGAAAAAAACAATTAGTAAATATAACATTCTTTTATTCATTTTGTGATGCTAAGCAGATGTAGTACAAGTACATTACTGTATCTCAAAACTGAGTCGAATTTCAATGACTACTATCACTACTTTAACTAAAGTTCAAACTGCTGTGTAACTCCTGTAAATACTGCAGTGAATTTGAACACAGGCACGTGAAAGACAAGAACTCTAGTAACTCTAGAAAACTTCGTATATGAAACCCGCATAGAATGAATAACTAAAACAGTCATATAACAATGCATTTAACAATGTGTTAAATACATATATTCATGAGTATGAATTGATTGTTACGATTTTGTACAGAGGAAAACAGACAGTAAGTAGATACACCATTCTTTCATTCTTTTTGAGATTCTAAGCAGATACAGGACAAGAACTTTACACTATCTGAAAACAAAATCCTATTTCAATGACTACTAACACTGTTTTAACTGTACAGCAAACAGCTTGGTAACTCCTGTAAATACTGCAGTGAATTTGAACACAACCACGTGAAACACAAGAACTCTACTATTTCTAGAGTACTTTTTTAAAGAAACCAGGATACAACGAATAACTAAAAGAGTTATATAACAACGGTTTTAGCAATGTGTATAAAATATATATTCATGACCATGAATTGATTTTTACTGTTTTGAACACAGGAAAACTGACAGTTAGGAGATACACCATTCTTTCATTCTTTTTGAGATGCTAAGCAGATACAGGACTAGTAATTTACTCTATCTCAAAACAGAGTCCTATTCAATGACTGCTAACAGTGTTTTAACTGCAGAACAAACAGCTCTGTTCCCCTTGTAAATACTGCATTGAATTTGAAAACAGACACATGAAACACAAGAACTCTACTAACTGTAGAATCCTTCTTTTAAGAATCCCACATAAAACGAATAACTAACAGCGTTATATAACAACGCATTTAGCAATGTGTTTAAAATATGTATTCATGAATATGATTTGATTTTTACTATTTGTACAGAGGAAAAGATAGAGTTAGTAGATCAACATTTTTCATTCTTTTGGTGATCTAAGCAGATTCAGTACAATTATATTACTTTATCTGAAACTGAGCCCTACTTCAATGACTACGAACACTGCTCTACATGTAGAAGAAACAGCTATATAACTGTTGTAAATACAGCAGTGTATTTGAAAACGGACACGTGAAACACATGAAATCCCATAACTTAAATGCTTCTTATACATAATCCGCATGCAACAAAAAAGTAAAAAAGTTATATAACAACATATTTAGCAAACTGTAAAAATATATATTCATGTGTATGAATTGATTTTTACTATTTTGTATGGAGGAAAACAGACAATTAGTAGATATAACATTCTTTTATTCATTTTGAGATGCTAAGCAGATATAGTACAAGTACATTACTTTATCTCAAAACTGAGTCAAATTTCAATGAGTACTAAAACTACTATAACTATAGATCAAACTGCTGTGTAACTCCTGTAAATACTGCAGTGAATTTGAACACAGCCACGTGAAAGACAAGAACTTTAGTAACTTTAGAACACTTCTTATATGAAACCCCCCTACAATGAATAACTAAATCAGTTATATAACAATGCATTTAGCAATGAGTTAAATATATATATTCATGAGTATGAACTGATTTTTACTATTTTGTACAGAGGAAAACATACAGTTAGTAAATACACCATTCTTTCATTCTTTTTGAGATTCTAAGCAAATACAGTACAAGTATTTTACATTTTCTCAAAGTAGAGTCCTATTTCAATGACTACTAACACTGTTTTAACTGTAGAGCAAACAGCTCTGCAACTCCTGTAAATACTGCAGTGAATTTGAACACAACCACGTGAAACACAAGAACTCTACTATCCCTAGAATACTACTTTTAAAAAACCAGCATACAACGAATAACTAAAAGAGTTATATAACAACGCTTTTAGCAATGTGTATAAAATATATATTCATGAGTATGAATTGATTTTTACTATTTTGTACAGAGGAAAAGAGAGAGTTAGTAGATCAACATTTTTCATTCATTTTGTGATCTAAGCAGATGCAGTACAATTACATTACTCTATCTAAATCTGAGCCCTATTTCAATGACTACGTACACTTCTCTACCTGTAGAAGAAACAGCTATGTAACTGTTGTAAATACAGCAGTGAATTTGAAAACAGACACGTGAAACACATGAAATCCAATAACTTAAATGCTTCTTATACAAAACCCGCATGCAACAAAAAAAATAAAAAAGTATATAACAACGTATTTAGCAATCTCTAAAAAATATATATTCATGAGTATGAAATGATTTTTACTCTTTTGTACAGAGGAAAACAGACAATTAGTAGATATAACATTCTTTTATTCATTTTGTGATGCTAAGCAAATGCAGTACATGTACATTACTTTATCTCAAAACTGAGTCCTATTTCAATGACTACTAAAACTGATTTAACTGTAATTCAAACTACTATGTAACTCGTATAAATACAGCAGTTAATTTGAAAACAGGCACGTGAAACACAAGAACTCTTGTAACTCTAGAACCCTTCTTATATGAAACCTGCATACAATGAATAACTAAAGCAGTTATATAACAATGCATTTCACAATGTGTTAAATATGTATATTCATGAGTATGAATTGATTATTACGATTTTGTACAGAGGAAAACAGACAGTTAGTAGATACACAATTCTTTTATTCTTTTTGAGATTCTAAGCACATACAGGACAAGTACTTTACACTATCTCAAAACAGAATCCTATTTCAATGACTACTAACACTGTTTTAACTGTAGAGCAAAGAGCTCTGTAATTTCTGTAAATACTGTAGTTAATTTGAACATTACCACGTGAAACACCAGAACTCTACTATCTCTAGAATATTTCTTTTTAGAAATCAACATACAACGAATAACTAAAAGAGTTATATAACAACGCTTTTAGCAATGTGTATAAAATATGTATTCATGAGTATGAATTGATTTTAACTATTTTGTACAGAAGAAAACAGACAGTTAGTAGATATAACATTCTTTTATTCATTTTGTGATGCTAAGCAAATGCAGGACTAGTAATTTACTTTATCTCAAAACAGAGTCCTATTTCAATGACTGCTAACAGTGTTTTAACTGTAGAGCAAACAGCTCTGTTACTCCTGTAAATATTGCAGTGAACTTGAATACGGACACATGTAACACAAGAACTCTACTAACTCTAGAATCCTTCTTTTAAGAATCCCGCATAAAACGAATAACTAAACGAGTTATATAGCAACGCATTTAGCAATGTGTTTAAAATATGTATTCATAAGTATGAATTGATTTTTACTATTTTGTACAGAGGAAAATAGAGAGTTAGTAGATATTACATTCTTTTATTCATTTTTTGATTCTAAGCAGATGCAATAGAAGGACATTACTGTGTCTCAAAACTGAGTCGAATTTCAATGACTACTAACACTACTTTAACTATAAATCAAACTGCTGTGTAACTCCTGTAAATACTGCAGTGAATTTGAACACAGACACGTGAAACACAAGAACTCTTGTAACTCTAGTACCCTTTTTATATGAAACCCACATACAATGAATAACTAAAACAGTTATATAACAATGCATTTAGCAATGTGTTAAATATATATATTCATGAGTATGAATTGATTTTTACTATTTTGTACAGAGCAAAACAGACAGTTAGTAGATAGAACATTCTTATATTCATTTTGTGATGCTAAGGCCAATGAAGTACATGTACATTACTGTATCTCAAAACTGAGTCCTATTTCAATGACTACAAAACCTGCTTTAACTGTAATTCAAACTGCTATGTAACTCGTGTAAATACAGCAGTGAATTTGAACACAGGCACGTGAAACACAAGAACTCTCGTAACTCTAGAAGCCTTTTTATATGAAACCCGCATACAATGAATAACTAAAACAGTTATATAACAATTTATTAAGCTATGTGTTAAAATATATATTCATGAGTATGAATTGATTTTTACGATTTTTTACAAAAGAAAACAGACAGTTAGTAGATACACCATTCTTTCATTCTTTTGGAGATTGTAAGCAGATACGGGATAAATACTTTACTCTATCTCAAAACAGAATCCTATTTCAATGACTACTAACACTGTTTTAACTGTAGAGCAAACAGCTCTGTAACTCCTGTAAATACTGCAGTGAATTTGAACACAACCACGTGAAACACAAGAACTCTATCTCTAGAATACTTCTTTTAAGAAACCAGCATACAGCGAATAACTAAAAGAGATATATAACAACAATTTTAGCAATATGCTTAAAATATATATTCATGAGTATGAATTGATTTTAACTATTTTGTACAGAGGAAAACAGACAGGTAGTAGATATAACATTCTTTTATTCATTTATTTATTTATTTATTATTTATCATATTTATTTTTAATGGGGTGACATCAGTAAATCAAGATACATATATTCAAATATAATATGTCCAGGTTATCTTAAAGTTACATTATGTTTCATACACATCACCCAAAGTCAGATTGTCCTGTCACCCTCTATCTAGTTCTCTTTGTGCCCCTCCCCCTCCCCCTTCCCTTTCCCTCTCCCCCCTCCCCCCGTAACCACCACACTCTTATCAATGTCTCTTGGTCTCACTTTTATGTCCCATCTACGTATGGAAAAATGCAGTTCCTGGTTTTTTTCTGATTTACTTATTTCACTCCGTATAATGTTGTCAAGATCCCACCATTTTGCTATAAATGATCTGATGTCATCATTTCTTATGGCTGAGTAGTATTCCATAGTGTATATGTGCCACATCTTCTTTATCCAGTCATCTATTGATGGGCGTATTGGTTGTTTCCATGTCCTGGCCACTGTGAACAATGTTGCAATGAACATGGGGCTGCATGTGTCTTTACCAGTCAATGTTTCTGAGTTTTGGGGGTATATACCCAGTAGAGGGATTGCTGGGTCATAAGGTGGTTCTATATTCAGTTTTTTGAGGAACCATCATACTTTCTTCCATAATGGTTGTACTACTTTACATTCCCACCAACAGTGGATGAGGGTTCCTTTTTCTCCACAACGTCTCCAACATTTGCTATTACCTGTCTTGTTAATAATAGCTAGTCTAACAGGTGTGAGGTGTTATCTCATTGCAGTTTTGATTTGCATTTCTCTAATAACTAAAGAAGATGAGCATCTTTTCATATATCTGTTGGCCATTTGTATATCTTCCTGGGAGAAGTGTCTGTTCATATCATCTTCCCATTTTTTTATTGGATTGTTTGTTTGTTTGTCGTTGAGTATTATGAGTTCTTTGTATATTTTGGATATTAGGCCCTTATATGAGCAGGTGTTTAAAAATATCATTTCCCAATTAGTTGGCTGTCTGTTTATCTTGTTATCAATTTCTCTTGCAGAACAAAAACTTCTTAGTCTGATGTAGTCCCATTCATTAATTTTTGCTTTCACTTCTCTTGCCTGTGGAGTCAAATTCATAAAATGCTCTTTAAAGCCCAGGTCCATGAGTTTGCTACCTATGTATTCTTCTCTGTACTTTATTGTTTCAGGTCTTATGTTTAGATCTTTGATCCATTTTGAGTTAATTTTAGTACAGAGGGACAAACTGTAGTCCAGCTTCATTCTTTTGCATGTGGCTTCCAGCTTTCCCAGTACCATTTGTTGAAGAGGCTTTCTTTTCTCCATTGAGTGTTGTTTGCCCCTTTATCAAAAATTATTTGACTATATATATGTGGTTTTATTTCTGGGCTTTCTATTCTGTTCCATTGGTCTGAGGGTCTATTTTTCTGCCAATTCCATGTTGTTTTGATTGTTGTGGCCCTATAATAGAGTTTGAAGTCAGGTTTTGTAATGCCCCCAGCTTCATTCCTTTTCTTTAGGATTGCTTTGGCTATTCGGGGTTTTTTATAGTTCCATATAAATCTGATTATTTTTTGCTCCATTTCTTAAAAAATGTCATTGGAATTTTGATGGGAATTGCATTAAATTTGTATATAGCTTTGGGTAATATGGCCATCTTGATTATATTTATTCTACCTAACCAAGAACAAGGTATATTCTTCCATCTCATAATGTCTTTTTTGATTTCCCTTAACAATGGTTTATAGTTTTCATTGTATAAGTCCTTTACATTCTTTGTTATGTTTATTCCTAGGTATTTTATTTTTTTTTGTTGCAATCGTGAAGGGGATTATTCTTTTGAGTTCATTCTCAGATGTTTCATTGTTGGCATATAGAAAGGCTATTGACTTCTGTATGTTTATTTTGTATCCTGCGACCTTACTGTATTGGCTTATTTTTTCTAGAAGTCTTTTTTAGATTCTTTGGGGTTTTCGATGTATAGGATCATGTCATCTGCAAAAAGTGATACCTTTACTTCTTCTTTTCCGATATGTATGCCTTTTATTTCTTTGTCTTGTCTGATTGCTGTGGCAAGAACCTCTAGTACCACATTAAATAAGAGTGGAGAGAGTGGACAACCCTGTCTTGTTCCTGATTTAAGGGGGAAAGCCTTCAGTTTAGTGCCATTTAGTATGATGTTAGCTGATGGTTTATCATATATGGCCTTTATCATGTTGAGATATTTTTCTTCTATACCCATTTTGTTGAGAGTCTTAAACATAAAATTGTGTTGTATTTTATCAAAAGACTTTTCTGCATCTATTGATAATATCATGTGGTTCTTGTTCTTTGTTTTGTTGATATGGTGTATTACGTTAACCGTTTTACGTATGTTGAACCATCCTTGAGATTCTGGAATGAATCCCACTTGATTATGATGTATTATTTTTTTAATATGTTGTTGTATTCGATTTGCTAGTATTTTGTTTAGTATTTTAGCATCTGTATTCATTAGAGATATTGGTCTGTAGTTTTCTCTTTTTGTGGCATCCTTGCCTGGTTTTGGTATAAGGGTTATGTTTGCCTCATAAAATGTGTTTGGAAGTATTGCTTCTTCTTCAATTTTTTGGAAGACTTTCTGTAGAATAGGAACCAAGTCTTCTTTGAAGGTTGGATTAAATTTGCTGGTATAGCCGTCTGGGCCTGGACTTTTATTTTTGGGGAGGTTTTTAATGGTTTTTTCTGTTTCTTCTCTACTAATAGGTCTCTTTAGGCTTTCTGCTTCTTCTTGACTCAGTCTAGGAAGGTTGTATTGTTCTAGGAATTTATCCATTTCTTCTAGGTTGTTGAATTTAGTGGCATAAAGTTTTTCATAGTATTCTACAATAATTCTTTGTATATCTACGATGTCCGTGGTGATTTCTCCTCTTTCAATTTGGATTTTGTTTATATGAGTTCTTTCTCTTTTTTTTTTGGTAAGTCTTGCCAAGGGTTTGTCAATTTTGTTGATTTTTTCAAAGAACCAGCTCCTTGTTCTATTAATGTTTTCTATAGTTGTTCTGCTGTCTATTTTATTTATTTCTGCTCTGATTTTTTTTTTCTTTTTTCTGAAGCTGGAAACAGGGAGAGACAGTCAGACAGACTCCCGCATGCGCCCGACCGGGATCCACCCGGCACGCCCACCAGGGGCTACGCTCTGCCCACCAGGGGGCGATGCTCTGCCCATCCTGGGCGTCGCCATGTTGCGACCAGAGCCACTCTAGCGCCTGGGGCAGAGGCCACAGAGCCATCCCCAGAGCCTGGGCCATCTTTGCTCCAATGGAGCCTTGGCTGCGGGAGGGGAAGAGAGAGACAGAGAGGAAAGCGCGGCGGAGGGGTGGAGAAGCAAATGGGCGCTTCTCCTGTGTGCCCTGGCCGGGAATCGAACCCGGGTCCTCCGCACGCTAGGCCGATGCTCTACCGCTGAGCCAACCAGCCAGGGCTCTGCTCTGATTTTTATTATCTCCTTTCTTCGGCTGGTTTTGGGTTGTCTTTGTTTGTCTTTTTCTAGTTCCTTAGGGTGTGAAGTTAAGTGGTTCACTTGGGCTCTCTCTTGTTTGTTCATATATGCCTGAAGTGATATGAACTTTCCTCTTATCACTGCTTTTGCTGCATCCCATAGATTCTGATATGTTGTATTGTCATTTTCATTAGGCTGTATATATCTTTTGATCTCTGCACTTATTTCTTCTTTGACCCATTCATTTTTTAGAAGTATGTTGTTTAGTTTCCACATTTTTGTGGGATTTTTTTCCTCTTTTTTTGCTGTTGAATTCTAGTTTCAAGGCTTTATGATCAGAAAATATGCTTGGTACAACTTCAATTTTTCTGAATTTGCTGATGCTTTTTTTGTGGCCCAGCATATGGTCAATTCTTGAGAATGATCCATGTACACTGGTGAAAAATGTATACTCAGTCACTTTGGGATGAAATGTCCTGTAGATGTCTATCATATCCAGGTGCTCTAGTGTTTTGTTTAAGGCCACTATGTCTTTGTTGATTCTCTGTTTGGATGACCAATCTAGAGCCATCAGCGGTGTATTGAGGTCTCCAAGTGTGATTGTATTTTTGTCAGTTTTTGTTTTAAGGTCAATAAGTAGCTGTCTTATATATTTTGGTGCTCCTTGCTTTGGTGCATATATATTAAGAATTGTTATGTCTTCTTGATTCAGTGTCCCCTTAGCCATTATGAAATGGCCATTTTTGTCTCTGAGTACTTTTCCTGTCTTGTAGTCAGCATTATCCGATATGAGTATTGCTACACCTGTTTTTTTTGGATGTTATTTGCTTGGAGTATTGTTTTCCAGCCTTTCACTTTGAATTTGTTTTTATCCTTGTTACTTAGATGAGTTTCCTGTAGGCAGCATACAGTTAGATTTTCTTTTTTAATTTATTCTGCTACTCTGTGCCTTTTTATTGGTGAGTTTAATCCATTTACATTTAGTGTAATTATTGACACTTGTGAGTTCCTCATTGCCATTTTATAGATTGCTTTCTGTTAGTTTTGTGCTTTGTTTGATTCTTCTCTTTCGTTTTTCTATCTTTTGTTTTTATTTGGTTGTGTTCCATACATCTTTCCTCTGTTGCTATCTTTTTTAAATCATGTGCTTCTGTGGTGGTTTTTTCAATGGTGGTTACCATTAAGTAATGAAAAGGGTCCCTACCCTGTTCATTGTAGCGAACTATTTTGTGAGTACTTTTGCCCTCCATTGCCCTTTGCTACTGTTAATCTTCATCCTCTCCCCCCCTTTCTTATTGTTGTCACAGTTTAAAGTTGGTTTTGTTATGTTGTTCTTGGAGCTTTTACTTGTGACTTTGTTGTTGTTTTTTTTATTCTTTGTATCTGATTGGAGAACCCCCTTTAGTATTTCCTGGAGTGGGGGTTTTCTGGTGATAAATTCTCTCATCTTTTCTGTATCTGTGAATGTTTTTATTTCTTCTTCATATTTGAAGGTTAGCTTTGATGGGTATAGTATTCGTGGCTGAAAGTTCCTCTCTTTCAAGACTTTAAATATTGGGGTCCACTCTCTTCTAGCTTGTAGAGTTTCTGTTGAGAAATCTGATGATAATCTAATGGGCCTTCCTTTATATGTTGTATTCTTCTTTTCCCTGGCTGCCTTGAGAATTTTTCTTTTGCAGTTGGTTTGTGCCAATTTTATTATGATGTGCCTTGAAGTAGGTTTGTTGGGGTTAAGAAAACTTGGAGTTCTGTTTGCTTCTAGAATTTGAGGTTTTAGTTCTTTCCAGAGGCTTGGGAAGTTCTCATCTATTATTTGTTTGAGTATGTTCTCCATTCCATTTTCTCTCTCTTCTCCCTCTGATATACCTATTATTCTTATGCTATTCTTTTTGATGGAGTCAGATAATTCCTATAGGGCTATCTCATTTTTTTTTTAATTTTTGAATCTCTTTCTTCTTCTCTTTGTTGAGCCTCAAGTTGCTTGTATTCTATTTTGCTGATCCTCTCTTCTATCTGGCCTGTTCTATTAGATAAGCTTGTTACATCATTTTTCAGCTCATGAATTGAGTTTTTCATCTCTGTTTGATTTGTTTTTATAGTTTCAATTTCCTTGGAGATATATTCTTTGTGTTCATCGAGTTGTTTTCTGAGCTCCCTAAATTGCCTTTCTGTGTTTTCTTGTATATCTCTGAGTATTTTTAGAATTTCTATTTTAAATTCTCTGTCGTTTAACTCCAAGGTTTCCAATATCTTAAATTTTTTCTCCATTGATTTTTCCTCGTCTCTCTGTGTTACCTCTCTTTCTTTTGTATCCATGATATTCGATTTTCTCTTCTTTAATGGCATCTGAGGGTGGTTTTCTTGATAGTATTAATGAGATTTTATAAGGAATAAAAGGATAAAAAAATAAAAATAAAAATAAAAAATTGCGCGTTTTTTTTTAAAAAAATTAATCATTAAATAAAGAAAAATAAAATAAGATAAAAATTTGATGAAAAAAAGGGAATAATTCCTTCCCCTCCTTTTTTCCTCTCCTTTCCTCTCTTCTCTTTTTTGAGAAAATCTTGTGATGAACTGTGAATTATATTGTACTAAATAGAACAAACAATACCTGTAGTGGAGGGCCTGAGTTGGGGAGAAGTAATATAGGGGTAAAGGAAAAAGAAAAAAAAGAAAAAAAAATACAAGAAAAAAATTTTTATATATAAAAAAGGGGGGAACTGTATAGACCCACAAAAAGCAAATTAGGAAATAATTTGGGTCAAGAATAAAATGATTTGCTTTTAGGTGTTGGCTGACTCAGAGTTATGATGAGAGGAATAAGAGGGAAACAGGAAAAAGGGGTGGAATATTAAAAAATTACTATTGTATTTAGTGGAACAAGAACTAGATAAAATGGAGAGCCAGGGATGGGAGCACTGCTAATGTGTTAAAAAGGTGAAGTAAAAACCCTCCAAAATGCCACAAACTTAAGTTTGAGTCCCAGATAAGATAATTTGTTCGTTATTGAAGTTTGAATGAGAGAAGACCTAAAGGAGAGTGGAAGAGACTAATATAGAGAAAGAAAAGAGAGAGAGAGAGAGAGAAAAGATGGAACAACTTAAAGAAGAAAAAAGAAAAAGGAGGAGAGAGAAAGAGGGAGTTAGGGGTTTTGGATTGCAACCCTCAAAGAGAGAAAGGAGGAGGAAAGAAAAGATAATGGGAGATGTAACACTTATGGGTAGTGTAGTTCAAAGAGAGGCGAGAGTAAGACTGAGAGAGAATTAAATGACCAAATTGGAGTAGAAAGAAAAATCAAGAATGAAGAAAAGAGACACAGACGAAGAAATATAATACAATGGGATAGGTTATAAAATCTGCAGATTATTCTTGATTTTGAGAGGTTGTCTTCTTGCTTTTTCTTTTCTGTCTTTCTGGTCGGTGACTTTGTACCCCGGGTTCTGCCCCTGTGGCACGCTCTGGAAGAGGTTTGCAGTTGATAATTCTCTATGGCATTGTCATGTATTGGGCTTCAGTCTCGTTGGCAGTTGAGGTTCATTAGTGTTTATAGGCTCCAACAGTGAGAGGATCTCTCACTGTGAGAGTGTTCCTGGAGCCTCTCTCCTAGTCTTTCCTTCCACAATTAGAAGCCTGATAATCCAGCTATGGGGTTGCTGCTGCCTCTGCCTGGATAGTAAGAGTCTCAAAGAGCTGGCAACTCCCCACTCTATTCCCACTCAGCACAGGGCTCTGAGTAAGGCTCAGTCAGTCAGATTTGCCAGCATAATCAAGCGTGGCTTCCTCTCACTCAAAGACCTATGGCTCTGCCCCCCTGTGGGATAACTCGAGTGCCCACCCCTGAGGCGTTCAGAGGAATCTCTTGCCCACTCTCCGTGCGCACCCACCAGGATGTCAGACCAGACAGGTCACACTTCAGTGAAATCCCTACCCACACGGAAAAGATCGAGCTTTGGAATTGGCTTTCGCTCTATCCTCGTGCAGCTTTCCCAAGGGGCTAGGGCTGCCTGAGATTCCGCTCCTGGCCCACTCACATACCTACTCCTCTGTGGAAAAAACACGGGCGCCCACCTCTGAGGAGTTCGGAGGAATCTCCTGCCCACTCTGCGTGCGTGCACACTGACCAGATTATGAGGATCTTGCGGGACGCCTCTTGCTCCGTGAAAGCCCTCCTCCCGCACAGAAAAGTTCCGCCGTTGGAGTTGGCTCCAGCTCCCTCCCTGTGCCCGTTCCCCACAGGGTGCTGGGGCTCCTAAAAGATGCTGCTTTTTGCCCGCACAGAGGCCTCTGACTCTGATTCTCTGTGGGTTAGCACGGGCGGCGCCCACCCATGAAGTGTTCGTAGGAATCTCTCGCCCACTAACCACGCCAACCAGGAGACACAAGAAATGGCTGCCCCACTTGTCTTTCTTTGTCTGGGTTTGGCGCGTGCGTGTTAGCTTGAATTGCCCAGGTTTTTCCACAGCTTGGATCTCCGTGCCACAGCCTGGTTGGGCTTTTGTACCGCAGCCTGGAACTATTCACTCCCTATGCCCGCATTAGTTTCTATATTCTCAGTTCTCAGTGAAAGCCATCCTGTTTGGATTGGAGAGGAAGGCAGAGCATTTCTTACTCCTTATTTCCCCCAGAGTTTGACCATATATTTAGCCAATTTTTCACTCGATCCTACCTACGGGTGTGTTGTGAAGCATCTGAAGATTCTAAAGATAGGTTTTTCTGTTTCTGGTTGAAGAACTTGTTGAGTTTATGGGGAGATTTTCAGTATCGCGTCCTACCGCGCCATCACTGTGACGTCTCCCCCCTTTAATTCATTTTGTGATGCTAAGCAGATGCAGTGCAAGTACATTACCGTATCTCAAAACTGAGTCATATTTCAATGACTACTAACACTGCTTTAACTGTAGATCAAACTGCTATGTAACTCCAGTAAATACAGAAATGTATTTGAACACAGGCACGTGAAAAAAAAGAATTCTAGTAAGTCTAGAACCCTTCTTATATGAAACCCGCACATGATGAATAATTAAAACAGTTATATAACAATGCATTTAAATGTTTTAAATATATATATTCATGAGTATGAATTGATTTTTACTATTTTGTACACAGGAAAACAGAAAGTTAGTAGATACACCATTCCTTCATTCTTTTTGAGATTCTAAGCAGATACAGGAAAAGAATTTTACTCTATCTCAAAACAGAATCCTATTTCAATGACGACTAACACTTTTTTAACTGTAGAGCAAACAGCTCTGTAACTCCTGTAAATACTGAAGTGAATTTGAACACAGACACATGAAACACAACAACTTTACTAACTCTAGAATCCTTCTTTTAAGAAACCCGCATACAACGAATAACTAAAAGATTTATATAAAAACGCATTTAGCAATGTGTTTAAAATATGAATTAATGAGTATGAATTGATTTTTACTATTTTGTACACAGGAAAAAAGACACTTTGTAGATACACCATTCTTTCATTCTTTTTGAGATGCTAAGGAGATACAGGACTAGTAATTTACACTATCTTAAAAAGGGTCCTATTTCAATGACTGCTAACAGTGTTTTAACTGTAGAGCAAACAGCTCTATAACTCCTGTAAATACTGCAGTGAATTTGAACACAACCACGTGAAACACAAGAACTCTACTATGCCTAGAATACTTCTTTTAAGAAACCAGCATACAACGAATAACTAAAAGAGTTATATAACAACGCTTTTAGCAATGTGTATAAAATATATATTCATGAGTATGAATTGATGTTACTCTTTTGTACAGAGGAAAACAGACAGTTAGTAGATATAACATTCTTTTATTCATTTTGAAATGCTAAGCATGTGCATTACAAGTACTTTACACTATCTCAAAACAGAATCCTATTTCAATGACGACTAACACTGTTTTAACTGTAGAGCAAACAGCAATGTAACTCCTGTAAATACTGCAGTGAATTTGAACACAGACAAGTGAAAATCAAGAACTTTACTAACTCTAGAATCCTTCTTTTAAGAAACCAGCATACAACGAATAACTAAAAGTGTTATATAACAACATCTTTAGCAATGTGTTTAAAATATATATTCATGAGTATGAATTGATTTTAACTATTTTGTACAGAGGAAAACAGACAGTTAGTACATATAACATTCTTTTATTCATTTTGTGATGCTAAGCAGATGCAGTGCAAGTACATTACTTTATCTCAAAACTGAGTCGTATTTCAATGACTACTAACACTGCTTTAACTGTAGATCAAACTGCTATGTAACTCCTGTAAATACAGAAATGTGTTTGAACACAGGCTCGTGAAAAACAAGAATTCTAGTAACTCTAGAACCGTTCTTATATGTAACCCGCATATAATGAATAACTAAAACAGTTATGTAGCAATGCATTTAGCAATGTTTTAAATATATATATTCATGAGTTTGTATTGATATTTACTATTTTGTACACAGGAAAAAAAAACAGTTAGTAGATACACCATTCTTTCATCCTTTTTGAGATTCTAAGCAGATACAGGAAAAGTACTTTACTCTATCTCAAAACAGTATCCTATTTCAATGATGAATAACAACGTTTTAACTCTAGAGCAAATATCTCTGTAACTCCTGTAAATACTGTAGTGAATTTGAACACAGACACGTGAAACACAAGAACTTTACTAACTCTAGAATAGTTCTTTTACTCTATCTCAAAACTGAGTATTATTTCAATGACTACTAACACTGCTTTAAGTGTAGATCAAACTGCTATGTAACTCCTGAAAATACAGCAGTGAATTTAAACAAATGCACGTGAAACACAAGAACTCTAGCAACTCTAGATCCCTTCTTATATAAAACCTGCATACAATGAATAACTAAAAAAGTTATATAACAATGCTTTTAGCAATGTGTTATATATATATATATATATATATATATATATATATATATTCATGAGTATGAATTGATTTTTACTATTTTCTACACAGGAAAACAGACAGTTAGTGGATACACCATTCTATCATTCTTTTTGAGATGCTAAGCAGATACTGGAGTAGTAAATTACTCTATCTCAAAACAGAGTCCTATTTCAATGACTGCTAACAGTGTTTTAACTGTAGAGCAAACAGCTCTGTAACTCCTGTAAATACTGCAGTGAATTTGAACACAGACCCATGAAACACAAGATCTCTACTAACTCTAGAATCCTTCTTTTAAGAATCCCGCATACAACGAATAACTAAACGAGTTATATAACAACACATTTTGGAATGTGTTTAAAATATGTATTCATGAGTATGAATTTATTTTTACTATTTTGTACAGAGGAAAAGAGAGAGTTAGTAGATCAACATTTTTCATTCATTTTGTGATCTAAGCAGATGCAGTACAATTACATTACTGTATCTAAAACTGAGCCCTATTTCAATGAACCCTTCTTATATGAAAGCTGCATACAATGAATAACTAAAACTGTTATATAACAATGCATTTAGCAATGAGTTAAATATATATATTTAACTACGAACACTGCTCTACCTGTAAAAGAAACAGCTATGTAACTGTTGTAAATACAGCAGTGAATTTGAAAACAGACACGTGAAACACATGAAATCCAATAACTTAAATGCTTCTTATACAAACCCTCATGCAACAAAAAAGTAAAAAAGTTATATAACAACGTATTTAGCTATTTGTGAAAATATATATTTCTGAGTATGAATTGATTTTTACTATTTTGTACAGAGAAAATGGACAATTAGTAAATATAACAGTATTTTATTCATTTTGTGATGCTAAGCAAATACAGTACATGTACATTACTGTATCTCAAAACTTAGTCTTATTTCAATGACTCCTAAAACGGCTTTAACTGTAATTCAAACTACTATGTAACTCCTGTACATAGTAGTTTTGAACATAGTGAATTTGAACTCAGGCACGTGAAACACAAGAACTCTCGTAACTCTAGAACCCTTCTTATATGAAACCCGCATTCAATGACTAACTAAAACAGTTATATAACAATGCATTTAGCAATGTCTTAAATATATATATTCATGAGTATGAATTGATTTTTATGATTTTGTACAGAGGAAAACAGACAGTTAGTAGATACACCTTTCTTTCATTCTTTTTGAGATTCTAAGCAGATACAAGTCAAGTACTTTATCTCAAAACAGAATCCTATTTCAATGACTACTCACACTGCTATAACTGTAGAGCAAACAGCTGTGTAACTCCTGTAAATACTGCAGTCAATTTGAACACAACCACGTGAAACACAAGAACTCTACTGTGTCTAGAATACTTCTTTTAAGAAACCAGCATACGGACCTATATAACGAAAACTACAAGACATTGCTAAGCAAATAGAAAATGACACAATGAGATGGAAAAATATTCCTTGTTCTTGGATAGGAAGAATAAATATAATTAAAATGGCCATATTACCCAAAGTAATATATAAATTTAATGCAATTCCCATCAAAATTCCTATGACATTTTTTAAAGAAATGGAACAAAAAATTATAAGATTTATATCGAACTATAAAAAACCCTGAATAGCTAAAGCAATCCTAAGGAAAAAGAATGAAGATGGGGGCATTACAATACCTGACTTTAAACTATATTATAGGGCCACAATAATCAAAACTGTATGGTACTGGTGGAAATATAGACACTCAGACCAATGGAACAGAATAGAAAGCCCAGAAATAAAACCACATATATATGGTCAAATAATCTTTGATAAGGGGGCCAAAAATGCAAAATGGAGAAAAGAAAGCCTCTTCAACAAATGGTGTTGGGAAAACTGGAAAGCCACATGCAAAAGAGTGAAACTCGACTACAGCCTGTCCCCATGTACTAAAATAAATTCAAAATGGATAAAAGACCTAAATATAAGATCTGAAACAATACAGTACAGAGAAGAAGACATAGGTAATAAACTCATGGACCTGGGTTTTAAAGAACATTTTATGAACTTGACTCCAATGGCAAGAGATGTGAAGGCAAAGATAAATGAATGGGACTACATCAGAATAAAAAGTTTTTGCTCAGCAAGAGAAACCGATACCAAAATAAACAGACAGCCAACTAAATGGGAACTGATATTTTCAAACAATAGCTCAGATAAGGGCCTAATATCCAAAATTTACAAAGAACTCATAAAACTCAACAACAAACAAACAAACAATCCAATAAAAAATGGGAAGAGGACATGAACAGACACTTCTCCCAGGAAGAAATACAAATGGCCAACAGATATATGAAAAGATGCTCAGCTTCATTAGTTATTAGAGAAATGCAAATCAAAACTACAATGAGATACCACCTCACCCCTGTTAGATTAGCTATTATAAACAAGACGGGTAATAGCAAGTGTTGGAGAAGCTGCGGAGAATAAGGAACCCTCATACACTGTTGGTTGGAATGTAAAGTAGTACAACCATTATGGAGGAAAGTATGGTGGCTCCTCAAAAAACTGCAAATAGAACTACTTTATGACCCAGCAATCCCTCTACTGGGTATATACCCCAAAACCTCAGAATCATTGATACGTAAAGACACATGTAGCCCTATGTTCATTGCAGCACTGTTCACAGTGGCCAAGACATGGAAACAACCAAAAAGCCCTTCAATAGAAAACTGGATAAAGAAGATGTGGCACATATACACTATGGAATACTACTCAGCCATAAGAAATGATGACATCAGATCATTTACAGCAAAATGTGGGATCATGATAACATCATACGGATAAGTAAATCAGAAAAAAACAAGAACTACATGATTCCATACATTGGTGGAATATAAAAACGAGACTAAGAGACATGGACAAAAGAGTGGTGGTTACCAGGGTTGGGGGGAGGGAGGACGAAGGAGGGAGGGAGGGAGAGAGTTAGGGGGAGGGGGAGGGGCACAGAGAAAACTAGACAGAGGGTGACTGAGGACAATATGACTCTGGGTGAGGGGTATGCAACAGTATTTAATGACAAGATAACCTAGACATGTTTTCTTTGAATATATGTACCCTGAAATATTAATGTCATCCCATTAACATTAATAAAAATTTATTAAAAAAAAAAAGAAACCAGCATACAATAAATAACTAAAAGAGTTAAATAACAACACTTTTAGCAATATGTAAAATATATATTCATGAGTATGAATTGAATTTATCTATTTTGTACAGAAGAAAAAAGACAGTTAGTACATATAACATTCATTTATTCATTTGGTGATTCAAAGCAGATGCAGTGCAAGTACATTAGTTTATCTCAAAAGTGAGTCATATTTCAATGACTACTAACACTGCTTTAACTATATATCAAACAGCTAAGTAACTCCTGTAAATACAGAAATGTATTTGAACACAGGCTCGTGAAAAACAAGAATTCTAGTAACTCTAGAACCGTTCTTATATGTAACCCGCATATAATGTATAACTAAAACTGTTATGTTACAATGCATTTAGCAATGTGTTAAATATATATATTCATGAGTATGAATTGATATTTACTATTTTGTACACAGGAAAACAGTTATTAGATACACCATTCTTTCTTCCTTTTTAGGATTCTAGGCCGATATAAGAAAATACATTACTCTATCTCAAAACAGTATCCTATTTCAATGACGACTAACACTGTTTTAACTCTAGAGCAGATAGCTCTGTAACTCCTGTAAATACTGTAGTGAATTTGAACACAGACTCATGAAACACAAGAACTTTACTAACTCTAGAATCCTTCTTTTAAGAAACAAGCATACAACGAATGACTAAAAAAGGTATATAACAACACTTTTAGCAAAGTGTTTAAAATATATATTCATTAGTATGAATTGGTTTTAAATAATTTGTACAGAGGAAAACAGACAGTTAGTAGATATAACATTCTTTTATTCATTTTTTGATGCTAAGCAGGTGCATTACAAGTACTTTACTCTATCTCAAAACTGAGTACTATTTCAATGACTACTAACACTGCTTTAACTGTAGATCAAATTTCTATGTAACTCCTGAAAATACAGCAGTGAATTTAAACACAGGCACGTGAAACACAAGAACTCTAGGAACTCTGAAACCCTTCTTATATGAAACCTGCATACAATGAATAATTAAAACAGTTATATAACAATGCTTTTAGCAATGTGTTAAATATATATATTCATGAGTATGAATTGATTTTTACTATTTTGTACAGAGGAAAAGAGACAGTTTGTAGATATAACATTCTTTTATTATATTTGTGATACTAAGCAAATTCAGTACATGTACATTACTGTTCCTCAAACCTGAGTCCTATTTCAATGACTTCTAAAACTGCTTTAACTGAAATTCAAACAGCTATGTAACTTGTGTAAATACAGCAGTGATTTACAACACAGGCACGTGAAACACAAGAACTCTCCTAACTCTAGAACCATTCTTATGAATCCTGCATACAATGAATAACTAAAACAGTTATATAACAATGAATTTAGCAATGTGTTCAATATTTATATTCCTGAGTATTAATTTATTTTTATGATTTTGTACAGAGGAAAACAGACAGTTAGTTTATACACCATTCTTTTATTCTTTTTGAGATTCTAAGCAGATACAGGACAAGTACTTTACACTATCTCAGAACAGAATCCTATTTCATTGACGACTTACACTCTTTTAACTGTAGAGCAAACAGCTCTGTAACTCCTGTAAATACTGCAGTAAATTTGAACACAGACACGTGAAACACAAGAAATTTACTAACTCTAGAATCCTTCTTTAAGAAACCAGCATACAACGAATAACTAAAAGAGTTATATAACACCACTTTTAGCAAAGTGTTTAAAATATATATTCATGAGAATGAATTGATTT
This sequence comes from Saccopteryx bilineata, assembly GCF_036850765.1. Taxonomy (NCBI): domain Eukaryota; kingdom Metazoa; phylum Chordata; class Mammalia; order Chiroptera; family Emballonuridae; genus Saccopteryx; species Saccopteryx bilineata. The sequence continues at coordinate 363,570 of NW_027095454.1, forward strand.
TAACTATTTTGTACAACGTAAAACTGACAGTTAGTAGATATAACATTCTTTAATTCATTTTGTGGTGCTAAGCAGGTGCATTACAAATACATTACTCTATCTGAAAACTGAGTTTTATTTCAATGACTACTAACACTGCTTTAAAATTAGTTCAAACTGCTATGTAACTCCTGAAAATGCAGCAGTGAATTTAAACACAGGCAAGTGCAACAAAAGAACTCTAGTAACTCTAGAACCATTCTTATATGAAACATGCATACAATGTATAACTAAAACAGTTATATAACAATGCTTTTATCAATGAGTTAAATATATATATACTTGAGTATGAATAATTTTTACTATTTTGTACACAGGAAAACAGACAGTTAGTAGATACAACATTCTTTCATTCTTTTTGAGATGATAAGCAGATACAGAATTATTAATTTACTCTTTCTAAAAACAGAGTCCTATTTCAATGACTGCTAACAGTGTTTTAAGTGTAGAACAAACAGCTCTGTAACTCCTGTAAATATTGCAGTGAATTTGAACACAAACTCATGAAACACAAGAACTCTACTAACTATAGAATCCTTCTTTTAAGAATCCCACATAAAGGAATAACTAAACAAGTTATATAAGAACGCATTTAGCAATGTGTTTAAAATATGTATTCATGAGTATGAATTGATTTTTACTATTTTGTACAGAGGAAAAGAGAGAGTTAGTAGATCATCATTTTTCATTCATTATTTGATCTAAGCAGATGCAGTACAATTACATTACTCTATCTAAAACTGACTCCTATTTCAATGGCTATGAACACTGCTTTAACTGTGGATCAAACTGCTATGTAACTCCTATAAATACAGAAATGTATTTGAACACAGGCACGTGAAAAACAAGAATTCTAATAACTCTAGAACCCTTCTTATATGAAACCCGCATATAATGAATAACTAAACAGTTATGTAACAATGCATTTAGCAATGTGTTAAATATATATATTCATGAGTATGAATTAATTTTTACTATTTTGTACACAGGAAAACAAACATTTATTAGATACACCATTCTTTCATTCTCTTTGAGATGCAAAGCAGATACAGGACTAGTAATTTTTCTTAAAACAGAGTCCTATTTCAAAGACTGCTAACAGTGTTTTCACTGTAGAGCAAACAGGCTGTAACTCCTGTAAATAGTGCAGTGAATTTGAACACAATGACATGAAACACAAGAACTCTAATATCTCTAGAATACTTCTTTTAAGAAACCAGCATACAACGAATAAGTAAAAGAGGTATATAACAATGCTTTTAGCAATGTGTATTAAATATATATTCATGAATATTATTTTAACTATTTTGTACAGAAGAAAACAGACAGTAGATATAACATTCTTTTATTCATTTTGTGATGCTAAGCAGATGCAGGCAAGTACATTACAGTACATCAAAACTGAGTCGTATTTCAATGATTATTAACACTGCTTTAACTGTAGATCCAACTGCTATGTAACTCCTGTAAATACTTAAACGAATTTGAACACAGGCAGGTGAAAAACAAGAATTCTAGTAACTCTAGAACCCTTCTTATATGAAACTCACATATAATGAATAACTAAAACAGTTATATTACATTACATTTAGCAATGTGTTAAATATATATATTCATGAGTATGAATTGATGTTTACACTTTTGTACACAGGAAAACAAACATTTAGTATATACACCATTCTTTCATTCTTTTTGAGATTCTAAGCAGATACAGGAAAATTACTCTATCTCAAAACAGAATCCTATTTCAAGGATGACTAACTCTGTTTTAACTGTAGAGCAAACAGCAATGTAACTCCTGTAAATACTGCAGTGAATTTGAACACAGACAAGTGAAACTCAAGAACTTTACTAACTCTAGAATCCTTCTTTTAAGAAACCAGCATACAACGAATAACTAAAGTGTTATATAACAACATCTTTAGCAATGTGTTTAAAATATATATTCATGAGTATGAATTGATTTTAACTATTTTGTACAGAGGAAAACAGACATTAGTAGATATAACATTCTTTTATTCATTTTGTGTTGCTAAGCAGGTACATTACAAGTCCATTAATCTATCTAAAAACAGAGACCTATTTCAATGATTACTAACACTGTTTAACAGTAGATCAAACTGCTATGTAACTCCTGAAAATACAGTAATGTATTTGAACACAGGCTCGTGGAAAACAAAAATTCTAGTAACTATAGAACCCTTCTATATGAAACCCGCATACAAAGAATAACAAAAATAGTTATAAAACAATGCATTTAGCAATGTGTTAAATGTATATATTCATGAGTATTAATAGATTTTTACGATTTTGTTCAGAGAAAAAAAGACACTTAGTAGATATAACTTTCTTTTATTCATTTTGTGATGCTAAGTAGATAAAGAACAAGTACATTACTGTATCTCAAAACAGAGTCCTATTTCAATGACTACTAACACTGCTTTAACTGTAGAAGAAACTGCTATATAACTCCTATAAATACAGCAGTGAATTTGAACACAGGCACGTGAAACACATGAACTTTAGTAACTCTAGAACCATTCTTATATGAAACCCGCATACAATGAATAACTAAAACAGTCATATAACAATGCATTTAGCAATGTGTTGAAAATATATATTTATGAGAATATATTGATTTTTACTATTTTGTACAGAAGAGATCAGACAGTTAGTAGATATAGCATTCTTTTATTCATTTTGTGATGTTAAGATGATGCAGTACAAGTACATTACTGTATCTCAAAACTGAGTCCTATTTCAATAACTACGAACACTGCTTTCCCTGTAGAGCAAACAGCTATGTAACTCCTTTTAATAGTGCAGAGAATTTGAAAACAGACACGAGAAACACATGTTCTCCATTATCTAAAACGCTTCTTACACAAAACCTGCATGCAACAAATAAGTAAGAGTTATATAACAATGCATTTAGCAATGTGTAATAAATATATATTCATGAATATGAATTGAGCTTACTATTTTGTACAGAGGAAAACAGACAGTTAGTAGATCAACATTCTATCATTCATTGTGTAATGATAAGCAGATGCAGTAAAATTTTATTAGTTTATATCTAAACTGAGTCCTATATCAAAACTTCTAACACTGCTTAACCTGTAGAAGATACAACTATGTAACTGTTGTAAATACTGCAGTGAATTTGAACACAGACACGTGAAACACAAGAACTTTACTAACTCTAGAATCCTTCTTTTAAGAAACCCACATACAAAGAATAACTAAAATAGTTATAGAACAAAGCTTTTAGCAATGTGTTTAAAATATATATTCATGAGTATGAATTGATTTTAACTATTTTGTACAGAGGAAAAGAGACAGTTAGTAGATAAACATTCTTTCATTCATTTTTTGATCTAAGCAAATGCAATACAAATAAATTACTGTATCTCAAAACTGAATACTATTTCAATGACTACTAACACTGCTATACCTGTAGAAAAAACAGCTATGTAACTCTTGTAAATACAGCAGTGAATTTGAACACAAGCACGTGAAACACAAGAACTCAATAACTCAAGAACCCAACTTATATGAAACTCGCATACAATGAATAACGAAAACATTTATATAACAGTGCATTTAGCAATATGTTACATATATATATTCATAAGTATGAATTGATTATTACTATTTTGTAAAGAGGAAAGCAGACAGGTTGTAGATATAACATTCTTTTATTCTTTTGTCATGCTAAGCACATGAAGTACAAGTACATTACTGTATCTCAAAACTGAGTCTTATTTCAATGACTAATATCACTGCTTTAACTGTCAATCAAACTGCTATGTAACGCTTGTAAATACTGCAGTCAATTTGAACAAAATGTCCTGAAACACAAGAACTCTACTATCTCTAGAATACTCCTTTTAAGAAACCAGCATACAACGAATAACTAAAAGAGTTAAATAACAACGCATTTAGCAATGTGTATAAAATATATATTCATGAGAATGAATTGATTTTAACTATTTTGTACAGAAGAAAACAGACAGTTAGTACATATAACATTCTTTTATTCATTTTGTGATGCTAAGCAGATGCAGTGCAAGTACATTATCTCAAAACTGAGTCGTATTTCAATGACTTCTAACACTGCTTTAACTGTAGATCAAACTGCTATGTAACTCCTGTAAATACATAAATGTGTTTGAACACAGGCTTGTGAAAAACAAGAATTCTAGTAACTCTAGAACCGTTCTTATTCGTAACCCGCATATAATGAATAACTAAAACAGTTATATAACAATGCATTTAAAAATGTGTTAAATATATATATTCATGAGTATGTATTGATATTTACTATTTTGTACACAGGAAAAAAAAGAGGTAGTAGATACACCATTCTTTCATCCTTTTTGAGATTCTAAGCAGATACAGGAGAAGTATTTTACTCTATCTCAAAACAGTATCCTATTTCAATGACGACTAACAACGTTTTAACTCTAGAGCAAATAGCTCTGTAACTCCTATAAATACTGTAGTGAATTTGAACACAGACACGTGAAACACAAGAACTTTACTAACTCTTGAATCGTTCTTATACGAAACCAGCATACAACAAATAACAAAAAGAGTTATATAACAACACTTTTAGCAATGTGTTTAAAAGATATATTCATGACTATGAATTCATTTTAAGTATTTTGTACAGAGGAAAACAGACAGTTAGTAGATATAACATTCTTTTATTCATTTTGTGATGCTAAGCAGGTGCATTAGAAGTATATTACTGTATCTCAAAACTGAGTGTTATTTCAATGACTACTAACACTCTTTTAACTGTAGACAAACACCTCTATAACTCCTGTAAATACTGCAGTGAATTTGAACAGAACCACGGAAAACACAAGAACTTTACTAACTCTAGAATCCTTCTTTTAAGAATCCCGCATAAAGGAATAACTAAACGAGTTATATAACAACGCATTTAGCAATGTGTTTAAAATATGTATTCATAAGTATGAATTGATTTTTACTATTTTGAACAGAGGAAAAGAGAGAGTTAGTAATCATCATTTTTCATTCATTTTTTGATCTAAGCAGATGCAGTACAATTACATTACTGTATCTAAAAATGACTCCTATTTCAATGACTATGAACACTGCTTTAACTGTGGATCAAACTGCTATGTAACTCCTGTAAATACAGAAATGTATTTGAACACAGACACGTGAAAAGCAAGAATTCTAATAACTCTAGAACCATTTTTATATGAAACCCGCATATAATGAATAAATAAACAGTTATGTAACAATGAAATTAGCAATGTTTTAAATATATATATTCATGCGTATGAATTGATTTTTACTATTTTGTACACAGGAAAATAAACAGTTAGTAGATACACCATTCTTTCATTCTTTTTGAGATGCTAAGCAGATACAGGACAAGTTCTTTACTCTATTACAAAACAGAATCCTATTTCAATGACTACTAACACTGTTTAACTGTAGAGCAAACACCTCTGTAACTCCTGTAAATACTGCAGTGAATTTGAACACAACCACTTAAAACACAAGAACTCTACTATCTCTAGAATAGTTCTTTTAAGAAGCAAGCATACAACGAATAACTAAAAGAGTTATATAACAATGCTTTTAGCAATGTGTATAAAATATATATTCATTAGTATGAATTGATTTTAACTATTTTTTATAGAAGAAAACAGACAGTTAGTAGTTATAACATTCTTTTATTCATTTTGTGATGCTAAGCAGATGCAGTGCAAGTACATTACTCTATCTCAAAACTGAGTCGTATTTCAATGACTACTAACACCGCTTTACCAGAAGATCAAACTGGTATTTAACTCCTGTAAATACAAAAATGTATTTGAACACAGGCACGTTAAAAACAAGAATTCTGGTATCTCTAGAATGCCTCGTATATGAAACTTGCATACAATAAATAACTAAAACAGTTATATCACAATGCATTTAGCAATGTGTTTAAAATATGTATTCATGAGTATGAATTGATTTTTACTATTTTGTACACAGGAAAAATGACAGATAGTAGATATAACATTCTTTTATTCATTTTGTGCTGCTAATCAGGTGCATTAAAAGTACATTACACTATCTCAAAACTGAGTCCTATTTCAATGACTACTATCACTGCTTTATCAGTAGATGAAACTGCTATGTAACTCCAGAAAATACAGCAGTGAATTTAAACACAGACAATTGAAACAGAAGAACTCCAATAACCCTAAAACCCTACTTATATGAAAACTGTGTACAATGAATAACTAAAACAGTTATATAACAATGCTTTTAGCAATGTGTTAAATATATATATTCATGAGTATGAATTGATTTTTACGATTTTGTACAGAGGAAAACAGACAGTTAGTAGATACACCATTCTTTCATCCTTTTTGAGATTCTATGCAGATACAGGTCAAGTACTTTATCTCAAAACAGAATCCTATTACAATGACTACTAACACTGTTTTAACTGTAGAGCAAACAGCTAAGGTACTCCTGTAAATACTGCAGTGAATTTGAACACAACCTCGTGAAACACAAGAAATCTACTCTCTCTAGTGTACTTCCTTTAAGAAACAAGCATACAACGAATAACTAAAAGAGTTATATAACAACAGTTTTAGCAATGTGTTTAAAATATATATTCATAAGTATAAATTGATTTTAAATATTTTGTACAGAGGAAAACAGACTGTTAGTAGATATAATATTCTTTATTCATTTTGTGATGCTAAGCAAGTGCATTACAAGTACATTACTTTATCTCAAAACAGTATTCTATTTCAATGACGACTAACATTGTTTTAACTCTAGAGAAAATATGTCTGGAACTCCTGTAAATACTGCAGTGTATTTGAACACAGAAACGTGAAACACAAGAACGTTACTAACTCTAGAATCCTCATGTTACGAAACTAGCATACAACGAATAACTAAAAGAGTTATATAACAACACTTTTAGCAAAGTGTTTAAAATATATATTCATGAGAATGAATTGATTTTAACTATTTTGTACAAAGTAAAACTGACAGTTAGTAAATATAACATTCTTTAATTTATTTTGTGTTGCTAACCAGGTGCATTACAAATACATTACTCTATCTCAAAACTGAGTTTTATTTCAATGACTACTAACACTGCTTTAAAAGTAGATCAAACTGCTATGTAACTCCTGAAAATGCAGCAGTGAATTTAAACACAGGCAAGTGAAACAGAAAAACTCTAGTAACAATAGAACCATTCTTATATGAAACATGCAAACAATGTATAACTAAAACAGTTATATAACAATGCTTTTACCAATGTGTTAAATATATATATTCATGAGTATGAATGATTTTTACTATTTTGTACACAGGAAAACAGACAGTTAGTAGATACAACATTCTTTCATTCTTTTTGGGATGCTAAGCAGATACAGGAATATTAATTTACTCTATCTAAAAACAGAGTCGTATTTCAATGACTGCTAACAGTCTTTTAAGTGTAGAGCAAACAGCTCTGTAACTCCTGTAAATATTGCAGTGAATTTGAACAAAGACACATGAAACACAAGAAATCTTCTAACTCTAGAATCCTTCTTTTAAGAATCCCGCATAAAGGAATAACTAAACGAGTTATATAACAACGCATTTAGCAATGTGTTTAAAATATGTATTCATAAGTATGAATTGATTTTTACTATTTTGTACAGAGGAAAAGAGAGAAGTAGTAGATCATCATTTTTCATTCATTTTTTGATCTAAGCAGATGCAGTACAATTACATTATTGTATCTAAAACTGACTCTTATTTCAATGACTATGAACACAGCTTTAACTGTGGATCACACTGCTATGTAACTCCTGTAAATACAGAAATGTATTTCAACACAGACACGTGAAAAACAAGAATTCTAATAACTCTAGAACCCTTTTTATATGAAACCTGCATATAATGAATAAATAAACAGTTATGTAACAATGAAATTAGCAATGTTTTAAATATATATATTCATGAGTATGAATTGATTTTTACTCTTTTGTACACAGGAAAACAAACAGTTTGTAGATACACCATTCTTTCATTCTTTTTGACATTCTAAGCTGATACAGGACAAGTTCTTTACTCCATTACCAAACAGAATCCTATTTCAAGGACTACTAACACTGTTTTAACTGTAGAGAAAACAACTCGGTAACTCCTGTAAATACTGCATTAAATTTGAACACAACCACGTGAAACACAAGAACTCTACTATCTCTAGAATACTTCTTTTAAAAAAACAGCATAAAACTAATAACTAAATGAGTTATATAACAACGGTTTTAGCAATGCGTATAAAATATATATTCATGAGTATGAATTGATTTTTACTATTGTGTACAGAAGGAAATCAGACAGTTAGTAGATACACCATTCTTTCCTTCTTTTTATGATGCTAAGCAGATACAGGACTAGAATTTACTCTATCTCAAAACAGAGTCCTATTTCAATGACTGCTAAGAGTGTTTTAACTGCAGAGCAAACAGCTCTGTAACTCCTGTAAATACTGCAGTGAATTTGAACACAGACACATGAAACACAAGAACTCTACTAACTCTAGAATCCTTCTTTTAAGAATCCCGCATACCAGCGAATAACTAACCGGATTATATAACAACGGATTTAGCAATGTGTTTAAAATATGTATTCATGAATATGAATTGATTTTTACTATTTTGTACAGAGGAAAAGAGAGTTATTAGATCAACATTTTCATTCATTTTGTGATCTAAGCAGATGCAGTACAATTTACATTACTGTATCTAAAACTGAGCCCTATTTCAATGACTACGAACACTGCTCTACCTGTAGAAGAAACAGCTATGTAACTGTTTTAAATACAGCAGTTTATTTGAAAACAGACACGTGAAACACATGAACTCCAATAACGTAAATGCTTCTTAAACAAAATCCGCATGCAACAAAAAAGTAAAAAATTATATAACAACGTATTTAGCAATCTGTAAAAATATATATTCATGAGTATGAATAGATTTTCACTATTTTGTGTGGAGGAATACAGACAATTAGTAGATATAACATTCTTTTATTCATTTTGTGATGCTAAGCAGATGTAGTACAAGTACATTACACTATCTCAAAACTGAGTCGAATTTCAATGACTACTAACACTACTCTAACTATAGTTCAAACTGCTGTGTAACTCCTGAAAATACTGCAGTGAATTTGAACACAGGCACGTGAAAGACAAGAACTCTAGTAATTCTAGAACACATCTTATATGAAACCCAGCATAAAATGAACAACTAAAGAGTTATATAACAATGCATTTAGGCAATGTGTTAAATATATATATTCATGAGTATGTATTAATTTCTAAGATTTTGTACAGAGGAAAACAGACAGTTAGTAGATACACAATTCTTTCATTCTTTTTGAGATTCTAAGCACATACAGGACAACTACTTTACACTATATCAAAACAGAATCCTATTTCAATGACTACTAACACTGTTTTAACTGTAGAGCAAAGATCTCTGTAATTTCTGTAAATACTGTAGTTAATTTGAACATTACCACGTGAAACACCAGAACTCTACTATCTCTAGAATACTTCTTTTAAGAAATCAACATACATCGAATAACTAAAAGAGTTATATAACAACGCTTTTAGCAATGTGTATAAAATATATATTCATGAGTATGAATTGATTTTAACTATTTTGTACAGAAGAAAACAGACAGTTAGTAGATATAACATTCTTTTATTCATTTTGTGATGCTAAGCAGATGCAGGACTAGTAATTTACTCTATCTCAAAACAGAGTCCTATTTCAATGACTGCTAACAGTGTTTTAACTGTAGAGCAAACAGCTCTGTTACTCCTGTAAATACTGCAGTGAACTTGAATACGGACACATGTAACACAAGAACTCTACTAACTCTAGAATCCTTCTTTTAAGAATCCCGCATAAAACGAATAACTAAATGAGTTATATAACAAAGCATTTAGCAATGTGTTTAAAATATGTATTCATAAGTATGAATTGATTTTTACTATTTTGTACAGAGGAAAATAGAGAGTTAGTAGATATTACATTCTTTTATTCATTTTGTGATGCTAAGCAGATGCAATACAAGGACATTACTGTGTCTCAAAACTGAGTCGAATTTCAATGACTACTAACACTACTTTAACAATATATCAAACTGCTGTGTAACTCCTGTAAATACTGCAGTGAATTTGAACACAGACACGTGAAACACAAGCACTCTTGTAACTCTAGTACCCTTTTTATATGAAACCCGCATACAATGAATAACTAAAACAGTTATATAACAATGCATTTAGCAATGTGATATATATATATATTCATGAGTATGAATTGATTTTTACTATTTTGTACAGAGCAAAACAGACAGTTAGTAGATATAACATTCTTATATTCATTTTGTGATGCTAAGGCCAATGAAGTACATGTACATTACTGTATCTCAAAACTGAGTCCTATTTCAATGACTACAAAAACTGCTTTAACTGTAATTCAAACTGCTATGTAACTCGTGTAAATACAGCAGTGAATTTGAACACAGGCACGTGAAACACAAGAACTCTCGTAACTCTAGAAGCCTTTTTATATGAAACCCGCATACAATGAATAACTAAAACAGTTATATAACAATTTATTAAGCAATGTGTTAAATATATATATTCATGAGTATGAATTGATTTTTACGATTTTTTACAAAAGAAAACAGACAGTTAGTAGATACACCATTCTTTCATTCTTTTGGAGATTGTAAGCAGATACGGGACAAGTACTTTACTCTATCTCAATACAGAATCCTATTTCAATGACTACTAACACTGTTTTAACTGTAGAGCAAACAGCTTTGTAACTCCGGTAAATACTGCAGTGAATTTGAACACAACCACGTGAAACACAAGAACTCTATCTCTAGAATATTTCTTTTAAGAAACCAGCATACATCGAATTACTAAAGGAGTTATATAACAACAATTTTAGCAATGTGTATAAAATATATATTCATGAGTATGAATTGATTTTAACTTTTTTGTACAGAAGAAAACAGACAGTTAGTAGATATAACATTCTTTTATTCATTTATTTATTTATTGATTTATTTTTTATTGTATTTATTTTTAATGGCGTGACATCAGTAAATCAAGATACATATATTCAAATATAATATGTCCAGGTTATCTTAAAGTTAAATTATGTTTCATACCCATCACCCAAAGTCAGATTGTCCTGTCACCCTCTATCTAGTTCTCTTTGTGCCCCTCCCCCTCCCCCTTCCCTTTCCCTCTCCCCCCTCCCCCCGTAACCACCACACTCTTATCAATGTCTCTTGGTCTCACTTTTATGTCCCATCTACGTATGGAAAAATGCAGTTCCTGGTTTTTTCTGATTTACTTATTTCACTCCGTATAATGTTGTCAAGATCCCACCATTTTGCTATAAATGATCTGATGTCATCATTTCTTATGGCTGAGTAGTATTCCATAGTGTATATGTGCCACATCTTCTTTATCCAGTCATCTATTGATGGGCTTATTGGTTGTTTCCATGTCCTGGCCACTGTGAACAATGCTGCAATGAACATGGGGCTGCATGTGTCTTTACAAGTCAATGTTTCTGAGTTTTGGGGGTATATACCCAGTAGAGGGATTGCTGGGTCATAAGGTAGTTCTATTTTCAGTTTTTTGAGGAACCACCATACTTTCTTCCATAATGGTTGTACTACTTTACATTCCCACCAACAGTGGATGAGGGTTCCTTTTTCTCCACAACCTCTCCAACATTTGCTATTACCTGTCTTGTTAATAATAGCTAGTCTAACAGGTGTGAGGTGGTATCTCATTGCAGTTTTGATTTGCATTTCTCTAATAACTAAAGAAGATGAGCATCTTTTCATATATCTGTTGGCCATTTGTATATCTTCCTGGGAGAAGTGTCTGTTCATATCCTCTTCCCATTTTTTTATTGGATTGTTTGTTTGTTTGTCGTTGAGTATTATGAGTTCTTTGTATATTTTGGATATTAGGCCCTTATATGAGCAGGTGTTTAAAAATATCATTTCCCAATTAGTTGGCTGTCTGTTTATCTTGTTATCAATTTCTCTTGCAGAACAAAAACTTCTTAGTCTGATGTAGTCCCATTCATTAATTTTTGCTTTCACTTCTCTTGCCTGTGGAGTCAAATTCATAAAATGCTCTTTAAAGCCCAGGTCCATGAGTTTGGTACCTATGTATTCTTCTATGTACTTTATTGTTTCAGGTCTTATGTTTAGATCTTTGATCCATTTTGAGTTAATTTTAGTACAGAGGGACAAACTGTAGTCCAGCTTCATTCTTTTGCATGTGGCTTCCAGCTTTCCCAGTACCATTTGTTGAAGAGGCTTTCTTTTCTCCATTGAGTGTTGTTTGCCCCTTTATCAAAAATTATTTGACTATATATATGTGGTTTTATTTCTGGGCTTTCTATTCTGTTCCATTGGTCTGAGTGTCTATTTTTCTGCCAATTCCATGTTGTTTTGATTGTTGTGGCCCTATAATAGAGTTTGAAGTCAGGTTTTGTAATGCCCCCAGCTTCATTCCTTTTCTTTAGGATTGCTTTGGCTATTCGGGGTTTTTTATAGTTCCATATAAATCTGATTATTTTTTGCTCCATTTCTTTAAAAAATGTCATTGGAATTTTGATGGGAATTGCATTAAATTTGTATATAGCTTTGGGTAATATGGCCATCTTGATTATATTTATTCTACCTAACCAAGAACAAGGTATATTCTTCCATCTCATAATGTCTTTTTCGATTTCCCTTAACAATGGTTTATAGTTTTCATTGTATAAGTCCTTTACATTCTTTGTTATGTTTATTCCTAGGTATTTTATTTTTTTTTTGTTGCAATCGTGAAGGGGATTATTCTTTTGAGTTCATTCTCAGATGTTTCATTGTTGGCATATAGAAAGGCTATTGACTTCTGTATGTTTATTTTGTATCCTGCGACCTTACTGTATTGGCTTATTTTTTCTAGAAGTCTTTTTGTAGATTCTTTGGGGTTTTCGATGTATAGGATCATGTCATCTGCAAAAAGTGATACCTTTACTTCTTCTTTTCCGATATGTATGCCTTTTATTTCTTTGTCTTGTCTGATTGCTGTGGCAAGAACCTCTAGTACCACATTAAATAAGAGTGGAGAGAGTGGACAACCCTGTCTTGTTCCTGATTTAAGGGGGAAAGCATTCAGTTTAGTGCCATTTAGTATGATGTTAGCTGATGGTTTATCATATATGGCCTTTATCATGTTGAGATATTTTTCTTCTATACCCATTTTGTTGAGAGTCTTAAACATAAAATTGTGTTGTATTTTATCAAAAGACTTTTCTGCATCTATTGATAATATCATGTGGTTCTTGTTCTTTGTTTTGTTGATATGGTGTATTACGTTATCCGTTTTACGTATGTTGAACCATCCTTGAGATTCTGGAATGAATCCCACTTGATTATGATGTATTATTTTTTTAATATATTGTTGTATTCGATTTGCTAGTATTTTGTTTAGTATTTTAGCATCTGTATTCATTAGAGATATTGGTCTGTAGTTTTCTCTTTTTGTGGCATCCTTGCCTGGTTTTGGTATAAGGGTTATGTTTGCCTCATAAAATGTGTTTGGAAGTATTGCTTCTTCTTCAATTTTTTGGAAGACTTTCTGTAGAATAGGAACCAAGTCTTCTTTGAAGGTTGGATTAAATTTGCTGGTATAGCCGTCTGGGCCTGGACTTTTATTTTTGGGGAGGTTTTTAATGGTTTTTTCTGTTTCTTCTCTACTAATAGGTCTCTTTAGGCTTTCTGCTTCTTCTTGACTCAGTCTAGGAAGGTTGTATTGTTCTAGGAATTTATCCATTTCTTCTAGGTTGTTGAATTTAGTGGCATAAAGTTTTTCATAGTATTCTACAATAATTCTTTGTATATCTACGATGTCCGTGGTGATTTCTCCTCTTTCAATTTGGATTTTGTTTATATGAGTTCTTTCTCTTTTTTTTTTGGTAAGTCTTGCCAAGGGTTTGTCAATTTTGTTGATTTTTTCAAAGAACCAGCTCCTTGTTCTATTAATTTTTTCTATAGTTGTTCTGTTGTCTATTTTATTTATTTCTGCTCTGATTTTTATTATCTCCTTTCTTCGGCTGGTTTTGGGTTGTCTTTGTTCCTCTTTTTCTAGTTCCTTAAGGTGTGAAGTTAAGTGGTTCACTTGGGCTCTCTCTTGTTTGTTCATATATGCCTGAAGTGATATGAACTTTCCTCTTATCACTGCTTTTGCTGCATCCCATAGATTCTGATATGTCGTATTTTCATTTTCATTAGTCTGTATATATCTTTTGATCTCTGCACTTATTTCTTCTTTGACCCATTCATTTTTTAAAAGTATGTTGTTTAGTTTCCACATTTTTGTGGGATTTTTTTCCTCTTTTTTGCTGTTGAATTCTAGTTTCAAGGCTTTATGATCAGAAAATATGCTTGGTACAACTTCAATTTTTCTGAATTTGCTGATGCTGTTTTTGTGGCCCAGCATATGGTCAATTCTTGAGAATGATCCATGTACACTGGTGAAAAATGTATACTCAGTCACTTTGGGATGAAATGTCCTGTAGATGTCTATCATATCCAGGTGCTCTAGTGTTTTGTTTAAGGCCACTATGTCTTTGTTGATTCTCTGTTTGGATGACCAATCTAGAGCCATCAGCGGTGTATTGAGGTCTCCAAGTGTGATTGTATTTTTGTCAGTGTTTGTTTTAAGGTCAATAAGTAGCTGTCTTATATATTTTGGTGCTCCTTGGTTTGGTGCATATATATTAAGAATTGTTATGTCTTCTTGATTCAGTGTCCCCTTAGCCATTATGAAATGGCCATTTTTGTCTCTGAGTACTTTTCCTGTCTTGTAGTCAGCATTATCCGATATGAGTATTGCTACACCTGTTTTTTTTGGATGGTATTTGCTTGGAGTATTGTTTTCCAGCCTTTCACTTTGAATTTGTTTTTATCCTTGTTACTTAGATGAGTTTCCTGTAGGCAGCATACAGTTAGATTTTCTTTTTTAATTTATTCTGCTACTCTGTGCCTTTTTATTGGTGAGTTTAATCCATTTACATTTAGTGTAATTATTGACACTTGTGAGTTCCTCATTGCCATTTTATAGATTGCTTTCTGTTAGTTTTGTGCTTTGTTTGATTCTTCTCTTTCGTTTTTCTATCTTTTGTTTTTATTTGGTTGTGTTCCATACATCTTTCCTCTGTTGCTATCTTTTTTAAATCATGTGCTTCTGTGGTGGTTTTTTCAATGGTGGTTACCATTAAGTAATGAAAAGGGTCCCTACCCTGTTCATTGTAGCAAACTATTTTGTGAGTACTTTTGCCCTCCATTGCCCTTTGCTACTGTTAATCTTCATCCTCTCCCCCCCTTTCTTATTGTTGTCACAGTTTAAAGTTGGTTTTGTTATGTTGTTCTTGGAGCTTTTACTTGTGACTTTGTTGTTTTTTTTTTTTATTCTTTGTATCTGATTGGAGAACCCCCTTTAGTATTTCCTGGAGTGGGGGTTTTCTGGTGATAAATTCTCTCATCTTTTCTGTATCTGTGAATGTTTTTATTTCTTCTTCATATTTGAAGGTTAGCTTTGATGGGTATAGTATTCGTGGCTGAAAGTTCCTCTCTTTCAAGACTTTAAATATTGGGGTCCACTCTCTTCTAGCTTGTAGAGTTTCTGTTGAGAAATCTGATGATAATCTAATGGGCCTTCCTTTATATGTTGTATTCTTCTTTTCCCTGGCTGCCTTGAGAATTTTTCTTTTGCAGTTGGTTTGTGCCAATTTTATTATGATGTGCCTTGAAGTAGGTTTGTTGGGGTTAAGAAAACTTGGAGTTCTGTTTGCTTCTAGAATTTGAGGTTTTAGTTCTTTCCAGAGGCTTGGGAAGTTCTCATCTATTATTTGTTTGAGTATGTTCTCCATTCCATTTTCTCTCTCTTCTCCCTCTGATATACCTATTATTCTTATGTTATTCTTTTTGATGGAGTCAGATAATTCCTGTAGGGCTATTTCATTTTTTTTTAATTTTTGAATCTCTTTCTTCTTCTCTTTGTTGAGCCTCAAGTTGCTTGTATTCTATTTTGCTGATCCTCTCTTCTATCTGGCCTGTTCTATTAGCTAAGCTTGTTACATCATTTTTCAGCTCATGAATTGAGTTTTTCATCTCTGTTTGATTTGTTTTTATAGTTTCAATTTCCTTGGAGATATATTCTTTGTGTTCATCTAGTTGTTTTCTGAGCTCCCTAAATTGCCTTTCTGTGTTTTCTTGTATATCTCTGAGTATTTTTAGAATTTCTATTTTAAATTCTCTGTCGTTTAACTCCGAGGTTTCCAATATCTTAAATTTTTTCTCCATTGATTTTTCCTCGTCTCTCTGTGTTACCTCTCTTTCTTTTGTATCCATGATATTCGATTTTCTCTTCTTTAATGGCATCTGAGGGTGGTTTTCTTGATAGTATTAATGAGATTTTATAAGGAATAAAAGGATAAAAAAATAAAAATAAAAATAAAAAATTGCGCGTTTTTTTTAAAAAAATTAATCATTAAATAAAGAAAAATAAAATAAGATAAAAATTTGAGGAAAAAAAGGGAATAATTCCTTCCCCTCCTTTTTTCCTCTCCTTTCCTCTCTTCTCTTTTTTGAGAAAATCTTGTGATGAACTGTGAATTATATTGTACTAAATAGAACAAACAATACCTGTAGTGGAGGGCCTGAGTTGGGGAGAAGTAATATAGGGGTAAAGGAAAAAGAAAAAAAATACAGGAAAAAAATTTTTATATATAAAAAAGGGGGGAACTGTATAGACCCACAAAAAGCAAATTAGGAAATAATTTGGGTCAAGAATAAAATGATTTGCTTTTAGGTGTTGGCTGACTCAGAGTTATGATGAGAGGAATAAGAGGGAAACAGGAAAAAGGGGTGGAAAATTAAAAAATTACTATTGTATTTAGTGGAACAAGAACTAGATAAAATGGAGAGCCAGGGATGGGAGCACTGCTAATGTGTTAAAAAGGTGAAGTAAAAACCCTCCAAAATGCCACAAACTTAAGTTTGAGTCCCAGATAAGATAATTTGTTCGTTATTGAAGTTTGAATGAGAGAAGACCTAAAGGAGAGAGGAAGAGACTAATATAGAGAAAGAAAAGAGAGAGAGAGAGAGAGAAAAGATGGAACAACTTAAAGAAGAAAAAAGAAAAAGGAGGAGAGAGAAAGAGAGAGTTAGGGGTTTTGGATTGCAACCCTCAAAGAGAGAAAGGAGGAGGAAAGAAAAGATAATGGGAGATGTAACACTTATGGGTAGTGTAGTTCAAAGAGAGGCGAGAGTAAGACTGAGAGAGAATTAAATGACCAAATTGGAGTAGAAAGAAAAATCAAGAATGAAGAAAAGAGACACAGACGAAGAAATATAATACAATGGGATAGGTTATAAAATCTGCAGATTATTCTTGATTTTGAGAGGTTGTCTTCTTGCTTTTTCTTTTCTGTCTTTCTGGTCGGTGACTTTGTACCCCGGGTTCTGCCCCTGTGGCACGCTCTGGAAGAGGTTTGCAGTTGATAATTCTCTATGGCATTGTCATGTATTGGGCTTCAGTCTCGTTGGCAGTTGAGGTTCATTAGTGTTTATAGGCTCCAACAGTGAGAGGATCTCTCACTGTGAGAGTGTTCCTGGAGCCTCTCTCCTAGTCTTTCCTTCCACAATTAGAAGCCTGATAATCCAGCTATGGGGTTGCTGCTGCCTCTGCCTGGATAGTAAGAGTCTCAAAGAGCTGGCAACTCCCCACTCTATTCCCACTCAGCACAGGGCTCTGAGTAAGGCTCAGTCAGTCAGATTTGCCAGCATAATCAAGCGTGGCTTCCTCTCACTCAAAGACCTATGGCTCTGCCCCCCTGTGGGATAACTCGAGTGCCCACCCCTGAGGCGTTCAGAGGAATCTCTTGCCCACTCTCCGTGCGCACCCACCAGGATGTCAGACCAGACAGGTCACACTTCAGTGAAATCCCTACCCACACGGAAAAGATCGAGCTTTGGAATTGGCTTTCGCTCTATCCTCGTGCAGCTTTCCCAAGGGGCTAGGGCTGCCTGAGATTCCACTCCTGGCCCACTCACATACCTGCTTCTCTGTGGGAAAAACACGGGCGCCCACCTCTGAGGAGTTCGGAGGAATCTCCTGTCCACTCTTCCTGTGTGCGCACTGACCAGATTATGAGTTTCAGGTGGGACGCCTCTCACTCCGAGAAAGCCCTCTGCCCACACGGAAAAGTTACTGGATTGGAATTGGCTTTCGCTCTGTCCCCGTGCGGCTTTCCCAGGGCGCTGGGGCTTCCGCTCCTGGCCCGCTCACAGGCCTCTGACTCTGCTCCTCTGAGGGAAAACACGGGGGCCCACCTCTGAGGAGTTTGGAGGAATCTCCTGCACACTCTGCGTGCGTGCGCACTGACCAGATTATGAGGATCTGGCGGGACGCCTCTCGCTCCATGAAAGCCCTCCTCCCGCACAGAAAAGTTCCGCCGTTGGAGTTGGCTCCAGCTCCCTCCCTGTGCCCGTTCCCCTCAGGGCGCTGGGGCTCCTAGGAGATGCTGCTTTTTGCCCACACAGAGGCCTCTGACTCTGCTTCTCTGTGGGTTAGCACGGGCGGCGCCCACCCATGAAGTGTTCGTAGGAATCTCTCGCCCACTAACCACGCCAACCAGGAGACACAAGAAATGGCTGCCCCACTTGTCTTTCTTTGTCTGGGTTTGGCGCGTGCGTGTTAGCTTGAATTGCCCAGGTTTTTCCACAGCTTGGATCTCCGTGCCACAGCCTGGTTGGGCTTTTGTACCGCAGCCTGGAACTATTCACTCCGTATGCCCGCATTAGTTTCTATATTCTCAGTTCTCAGTGAAAGCCAGTCTGTTTGGATTGGAGAGGAAGGCGGAGCATTTCTTACTCCTTATTTCCCCCGGAGTTTGACCATATATTTAGCCAATTTTTCACTCGATCCTACATTCGGGTGTGTTGTGAAGCATCTGAAGACTCCAAAGATAGGTTTTTCTGTTTCTGGTTGAAGAACTTGTTGAGTTTATGGAGAGATTTTCGGTATCGCGTTCTACCGCGCCAACACTGTGACGTCTCCCCTCTTTTATTCATTTTGTGATGCTAAGCAGATGCAGTGCAAGTACATTACTGTATCTCAAAACTGAGTCGTATTTCAATGACTACTAACACTGCTTTAACTGTAGATCAAACTGCTATGTAACTCCAGAAAATACAGAAATGTATTTGAACACAGGCACGTGAAAAAAAAGAATTCTAGTAAGTCTAGAACCCTTCTTATATGAAACCCGCACATGATGAATAATTAAAACAGTTATATAACAATGCATTTAGCAATGTGTTAAATATATATATATTCATGAGTATGAATTGATTTTTACTATTTTGTACACAGGAAAACAAACAGTTAGTAGATACACCATTCTTTTATTCTTTTTGAAATTCTAAGCAGATACAGGAAAAGCATTTTACTCTATCTCAAAACAGAATCCTATTTCAATGACGACTAACACTGTTTTAACTGTAGAGCAAACAGCTCTGTAACTCCTGTAAATACTGAAGTGAATTTGAACACAGACACATGAAACACAACAACTTTACTAACTCTAGAATCCTTCTTTTAAGAAACCCGCATACAACGAATAACTAAAAGATTTATATAAAAAAGGATTTAGCAATGTGTTTAAAATATGAATTAATGAGTATGAATTGATTTTTACTATTTTGTACACAGGAAAAAAGACACTTTGTAGATACACCATTCTTTCATTCTTTTTGAGATGCTAAGCAGATACAGGATAAGTACTTTACACTATCTCAAACAGTGTCCTATTTCAATGACTGCTAACAGTGTTTTAACTGTAAAGCAAACAGCTCTATAACTCCTGTAAATACTGCAGTGAATTTGAACACAACCACGTGAAACACAAGAACTCTACTATGCCTAGAATACTTCTTTTAAGAAACCAGCATACAACGAATAACTAAAAGAGTTATATAACAACGCTTTTAGCAATGTGTATAAAATATATATTCGTGAGTATGAATTGATTGTAACTATTTTGTACAGAGGAAAACAGACAGTTAGTAGAATTAACATTCCTTTATTCATTTTGTGATGCTAAGCATGTGCATTACAAGTACATTACTCCATCTCAAAACTGAGTCCTATTTCAATGACTACTAACACTGCTTTAACATAGAACAAACTGCTATGTAACTCCTGTAAATACAGCAGTGAATTTGAACACAGGCACGTGAAACACAAGAACTCTAGTAACTCTAGAACCCTTCTTATATGAAAATTGCATAAAATAATTAACTAAAACAGTTATATAACAATGCATTTAGCAATGTGTACATATCTATATTCATAAGTATGAATTAATTTTTAATATTTTGTACACAGGAAAACAAACAGTTAGTATATACACCACTGTTTCATTCTTTTTGAGATTCTAAGCAGATACAGTACAAGTACTTTACACTATCTCAAAACAGAGTCCTATTTCAATGAATAATAACACTGTTTTAACTGTAGAGCAAAGAGCTCTTTAACTCCTGTAAATACTGCGGTGAATTTGAACAAAAACACGTGAAACACAAGAACTCTACTAACTCTAGAATCCTTCTTTTAAGTAACAAGCATACAATGAATATCTAAAAGACTTATATAACAATGCTTTTAGCAATGTGTTTAAAATATATATTCATGAGTATGAATTGATATTAACTATTTTGTACAGAGGACAACAATTAGTAGATATAACATTATTTTATTCATTTTGTGATGCTAACCAGATGTAGTACAAGTACATTACTGTATCTCAAAGTTGAGTAGTATTTCAATGACTACTAACACGGCTTTAACTATAGATCAAACTACTATGTAAATCCTGTAAATACAGAAGTGTATTTGAACACAGGCACGTGAAACACAAGAATTCTATAAACTCTAGTACCCTTTTTATATGAAACACGCATACAATGAATAACTAAAACAGTTATATAACAAGGCATTTAGCAATGTGTTAAAAATATGTATTCATGAGTGTAAATTGATTTTTACAATTTTATACAGAGGAAATCAGACAGTAGATAGAACTTTCTTTCATTCTTTCTGCAGTGCTAAGCAGATGCAGTTCAAGTACTTAACTTTATCTCAAAATTGAGTTTTATTTAAATGACTACTAACACTGCTTTAACTGTAAAACAAACTGCTATATAATGCCTGTAAATACAGCAGTGAATTTGAACACAGGCACGTGAAATACAAGAACTCTAGTGACACTTGAACTTTTTTTATATGAATCCCGCCTACAATGAAAAACTAAAACAGTTATATTACAATGCATTTGGTAATGGGTTATATATATATATTCATGAGTATGAATTGATTTTTAATATTTTGTACAGAGGAAAACAGACAGTTAGTAGATACACCATTCTTTCATTCTTTTTGAGATTCTAAGCAGATACAGGACAAGTAAATTTTTTTTAATTTTTTTTATTTTATTTATTCATTTTTAGAGAGGAGAGAGAGATAGAGAGAGAGAAGAGGGGAGGAGCTGGAAGCATCAACTCCCATATGTGCCTTGACCAGGCAAGCCCAAGGTTTCAAACCGGGGCCTCAGCATTTCCCGGTCGACGCTTTATCCCCTGCGCCACCACAGGTCAGGCCAGGACAAGTAATTTACATTATCTCAAAAGAGAGTCTTATTTCAAAGACTTCTAACACTGTTTAAACTGTAGAGCAAACAGCTCTGTAAATCCTGTAAATACTGCAGTGAATTTGAACACAGACACATGTAACACAAGAACTCTACTAACTCTAGAATCCTTCTTGTAAGAAATCGCATACAACGAATAACTTAAAGAGTTATATACAAACGCATTTAGCAATGTGTTTAAAATATGTATTCATGAGTATGAATTAATTTTTACTATTTTGTAGAGAGGAAAAGAGACAGTTAGTAGATCAACATTCTTTCATTCATTTTGTGATCTAAGCCAATGCAGTAGTATTACATTACTGTATCTCAAAACAGAGCCCTATTTCAATGACTATGAACACTGCTCTACCTGTAGAAGAAAAAGCTATATAACTGTTGTAAATACAGCAGTGAATTTGAAAACAGACACGTGAAACACATGAACTCCCATAACTTAAATGCTTCTTATACAAAACCCACATGCAACAAAAAAGTACAGACTTATATAGCAACGCTTTTACCAATGTGTTAAAAATATATATTCATGAGTATGAATTGATTTTTAGTACAGAAGAAAACAGACAGTTATTAGATATAATATTCTTTTATTCATTTTGTGATGCTAAGCAGATGCAGTAAAAGTACATTAATTTATCTCAAAACTAAGTCGTATTTTAATGACTACTAACACTGCTTTAACTGTAGAACAAACTGCTATGTAACTCATGTAAATAAAGCAGTGAATTTGAACACAGGCACGAGAAACACAAGATCTCTAGTAACTCTAGAACCCCTCTTATAAGAAACCCGCATACAATGAATAATTAAAACAGTTATATAACAATGCATTTAGCAATGTGTTAAATATATATATTCATGAGTATGAATTGATTTTTACTATTTTGTACATAGGAAAACAGACCGTTAATAAATTCATCATTCTTTCAATCTTTTTGAGATTCTAAGCAAATACAGGACAAGTATTTTACACTATCTCAAAGTAGAGTCCTATTTTGATGACTACTAACACTCTTTTAACTGTAGAGCAAACAGCTCTGTAACTCTTGTAAATACTGCAGTGAATTTGAACACAGACACATGAAACACAAGAACTCTACTAACTCTAGAATCTTTCTTTTAAGAAACCCGCATACAACGAATAACTAAAAGAGTTATATAAAACCGCATTTAGCAATGTGTTTAAAATATGAATTGATTAGTATGAATTGATTTTTACTATTTTGTACACAGGAAAAAAGACACTTTGTAGATACACCATTCTTTCATTCTTTTTGAGATGCTAAGGAGATACAGGACAAGTAATTTACTCTATCTTAAAAAGGGTCCTATTTCAATGACTGCTAACAGTGTTTGAACTGTAGAGCAAACAGCTCTGTAACTCCGGTAAATACTGCAGTGAATTTGAACACAACCACGTGAAACTCAAGAACTTTATTATCCCTAGAATACTTCTTTTAAGAAACCAGCATAAAACGAATAACTAAAAGAGTTATATAACAATGCTTTTAGAAATGTGTATGAAATATATATTCATGAGTATGAATTGATTGTAACTATTTTGTACAGAGGAAAAGAGAGAGTTAGTAGATCAACATTTTTCATTCATTTTGTGATCTAAGCAGATGCAGTAGTATTACATTACTGTATCTAAAACAGAGCCCTATTTCAATGACTATGAACACTGCTCTACCTGTAGAAGAAACAGCTATATAACTGTTGTAAATACAGCAGTGAATTTGAAAACAGACATGTGAAACACATGAAATCTAATAACTTAAATGCTTCTTATACAAAACCAGCATGCAACAAAAAAGTAAAAAATTTATATAACAACGTATTTAGCAATCTGTAAAAATATATATTCATGAGTATGAATTGATATTTACTATTTTGTATGGAGGAAAACAGACATTTAGTAAATATAACATTTTATTATTCATTTTGTGATGCTAAGCAAATACAGTACATGTACATTACCATATCTCAAAACTGAGTCCTATTTCAATGACTACTAGAACTGCTTTAACTGTAATTCAAACTGCTTTGTAACTCGAGTAAATACAGCAGTGAATTTGAACACAGGCACGTGAAACACAAGTACTATCGTAACTCTAGAACCCTTCTTATATGAAACCCGCATTCAATGAATAATTAAAACAGTTATATAACAATGCACTTAGCAATGTGTTCAATATATATATTCATGAGTATGAATTGATTTTTACGATTTTGTACAGTGGAAATCAGAAAATTAATAGATACACCACTCTTTCATTGTTTTTGAGATTCTAAGCAGACACAGGACAAGAACTTTACAATATCTCAAAACAGAATCCTATTTCAATGACTACTAACACTGTTTTAACTCTAGAGCAAACATCTCTGTAAATCCTGTAAATACTGCATTGAATTTGAACACAGACACGTGAAACACAAGAAATTTACTAACTCTAGAATTTTTCTTATAAGAAACCAGCATACAACGAATAAAAGAGTTATATAACACCTTTTGCAATGTGTTTAAAATATATATTCATGAGTATGTATTGATTTTTACTATTTAGTACAGAGGAAAACAAGACAGTAAGTACATATAACATTATTTTATTCATTTTGTGATGCTAAGCAGGTGCATTACAAGTACATTACACTATCTCAAAACTGAGTCTTCTTACATTGACTACTAACATTGCTTTAACAGTACATCAAACTGCCATGTAACTATTGAAAATACAGCAGTGAATTTTAACACAGGCATGTGAAACACAAGAACTCTAGTAACTTTCAAACCTTTCTTATATGAAACCTGCATAAAATGAATAACTAAAACAGTTATATAACAATGCTTTTAACAATGTGTTAAATATATATATTCATGAGTATGAATTGATTTTTACTATTTTGTACACAGGAAAACAGACACTTTGTAGATACACCATTTTTTCATTCTTTCTGAGATGCCAAGGAGATACAGGACTAGTAATTTACTCTGTCTCAAAACAGAGTCCTATTTCAATGACTACTAACAGTGTTTTAACTGTAGAGCAAACAGCTCTGTAAATCCTGTAAATACTGCAGTGAATTTGAACACAGATACATGAAACACAAGAACTCTACTAACTCTAGAATCCTTCTTTTAAGAATCTGGCATACAATGAATAACTAAACGAGTTATATAACAACGAATTTAGCATTGTGTTTAAAATATGTATTCATGAGTAGGAATTGATTTTTATTATTTTGTACAGAGGAAAAGAGAGAGTTAGTAGATCAACATTTTTCAGTCATTTTGTGATCTAAGCAGATGCAGTACAATTACATTACTGTATCTAAAACTGGGCCCTATTTCAATGATTAAGAACACTGCTCTACCTGTAGAAGAAACAGCTATGTAACTGTTGTAAATACAGCAGTGAATTTGAAAACAGACACGTGAAACACATGAAATCCAATAACTTAAATGCTTCTTATACAAACCCAAATGCAACGAAAAAGTTAAAAATTATATAACAAAATATTTAGCAATTTGCAAAAATATATATTCATGAGTACGAATTGATTTTTAGTATTTTGTACGGAAAAGAAAAGACAATCAGTAAATATAACATTCTTTTATTCATTTTCTGATGCTAAGCAAATACAGTACATGTACATTACTGTATCTCAAAACTGAGTCCTATTTCAATGACTACTAAAACTGCTTTAACTGTAATTCACACTGCTATGTAACTCCTGTAAATATATCAGTGAATTTGAACACAGGCACATGAAACACAAGAACTCTCGTAACTCTAGAACCCTTCTTATATGAAACCCGCATTGAATGAATAACTAAAGCATTTATATAACAATGCATTTATCAAATTCTTAAATATATATATTCATGAGTATGAATTGATTTTTACGATTTTGTACAGAGAAAAACAAACAGTTAGTAGATACACCATTCTTTCATTCTTTTTGAGATTCTAAGCAGATACAAGTCAAGTACTTTTATCTCAAAACAGAATCATATTTCATTGACTACTCACACTGTTTTAACTGTAGAGCAAAAAGCTATGTAACTCCTATAAATAGTGCAGTGAATTTGAACACAACCACGTGAAACACAAGAACTCTACTATCTCTAGAATAGTTCTTTTAAGAATCCAGCATACAATGAATAACTAAAAGAGTTATATAAGAACGCTTTTAGCAATGTGTATAAAATATATATTCATGAGTATAAATTGATTGTAACTATTTTGTATAGAAGAAAAGAGATAGTTAGTAGATATAACATTCTTTTATTCATTTTGTGATTGTAAGCAGATGCAGTGCAAGTACATTACTGTATCTCAAAACTGAGTCGTATTTCAATGACTACTAACACCGCTTTACCTGAAGATCAAACTGGTATGTAACTCCTGTAAATACAAAAGTGTATTTGAACACAGGCACGTTAAAAACAAGAATTCTTGTATCTCTAGAACGCCTCTTATATGAAATTTGCATATAAAAATAACTAAAACAGTTATATAACAATGCATTTAGCAATGTGTTTAAAATATGTATTCATGAGTATGAATTGGTTTTTACTATTTTGTACACATGAAAAAAGATAGATAGTAGATATAACATTTTTTTATTCATTTTGTGATGCTAAGCAAGTGCATTAAAAGTACATTACACTATCTCAAAACTGAGTCCTATTTCAATGACTACTATCACTGCTTTATCAGTAGATGAAACTGCTATGTAACTCCAAAAAATACAGCAGTGAATTTAAAAACAGACAATGGAAACAAAAGAACTCCAATAACCCTAAAACCCTACTTATATGAAAACTGTATACAATGAATAACTAAAACAGTTATATAACAATGCTTTTAGCAATGTGTTAAATATATATATTCATGAGTATGAATTGATTTTTACGATTTTGTACAGAGGAAAACAGACAGTTAGTAGATACACCATTCTTTCATTCTTTTTGAGATTCTAAGCAGATACAGGTCAAGTCCTTTATCTCAAAACAGAATCCTATTACAATGACTACTAAAACTGTTTTAACTGTAGAGCACACAGCTCAGTAACTCCTGTAAATACTGCAGTGAATTTGAACACAACCGCGTGAAACACAAGAACTCTACTCTCTCTAGAGTACTTCCTTTAAGAAACCAGCATACAATGAATAACTAAATATATATTCATGAGTATAAATTGATTTTAAATATTTTGTACAGAGGAAAACAGACTGTTAGTAGATATAATATTCTTTATTCATTTTGTGATGCTAAGTAAGTGCATTACATGTACATTACACTATCTCAAAACAGTATCCTATTTCAATGACGGCTAACATTGTTTTAACTCTAGAGCAAATAGGTCTGGAACTCCTGTAAATACTGCAGTGAATTTTAACACAGAAACATGAAACACAAGAACGTTACTAACTCTATAATCCTCATTTTACGAAACCAGCATACAACGAATAACTAAAAGAGTTATATAACAACACTTTTAGCAATGTGTTTAAAATATATATTCATGAGTATAAATTGATTTTAAATATTTTGTACAGAGGAAAACAGACTGTTAGTAGATATAATATAGTTTATTCATTTTGTGATGCTAAGCAAGTGCATTACAAGTACATTACTCTATCTCAAAACTGAGTCCTATTTCAATGACTAAGAACACTGCTTTAATTGAAGTTCAAACTGCAATGTAACTCCTGAAAATACAGCAGTGAATTTAAACACAGGAACGTGAATCAGAAGAACTCTAGGAACTCTAGAACCCTTTTTCTATGAAACCTGCATACAATGAATAACTAAACAGTTATATAACAAAGCTTTTAGCAATGTGTTAAATATATATATTCATGAGTATGAATTGGTTTTTTACTATTTTGTACAGAGGAAAACAGACAGTTAGTAGATAAAACATTCTTTTGTTCATTTAGTGATGCTAAGCTAATGCAGTACAAGTACATTACTGTATCTCAAACCTGAGTCTTATTTCAATGACTACTAAAACTGCTTTAACTGTAATTCAAACTGCTATGTAACTCGTGTAAATACACCAGTGATTTTGAACACAGGCACGTGAAAAACAAGAACTCTAGTAACACTAGAACCCTTCTTATATGAAACCCGCATACAATGAATAACTAAAACAGTTATATAACAATGTATTTAGCAATGTGTTAAATATATATATTCATGAGTATGAATTAATTTTTACTATTTTGTACACAGGAAAACAGACAGTTATTAGATACACCATTCTTTCATTATTTTTGAGATGCTAAGCAGATACAGGACTAGTAAATTATCTTAAAACAGAGTACTATTTCCAAGACTGCTAACAGTGTTTTCACTGTAGAGCAAACAGGCTGTAACTCCTGTAAATACTGCAGTGAATTTGAACACAATGACATGAAACACAAGAACTCTACTATCTCTAGAATACTTCTTTTAAGAAACCAGGATACAACGAATAACTAAAAGAGGTATATAACAACAATTTTAGCAATGTGTATTAAATATATATTCATGATTATGAATTGATTTTAACTATTTTGTACAGAAGAAAACACACAGTTAGTAGATATAACATTCTTTTATTCATTTTGTGATGCTAAGCAGATGCACGCAAGTACATTACTGTACATCAAAACTGAGTCGTATTTCAATGATTACTAACACTGCTTTAACTGTAGATCAAACTTCTATGTAACTCCTGTAAATACTGAAACGTATTTGAACACAGGCAGGTGAAAAACAAAAATTCTAGTAACTCTAGAACCCTTCTAATATGAAATTCGCATATAATGAATAACTAAAACAGTTATATTACAATGCATTTAGCAATGTGTTAAATATATATATTCATGAGCATGAATTGATGTTTACTCTTTTGTACACAGGAAAACAAACATTTAGTATATACACCATTCTTTCATTCTTTTTGAGATTCTAAGCAGATACAGGAAAAGTACTTTACTCTATATCAAAACAGAATCCTATTTCAATGACGACTAACACTGTTTTAACTGTAGAGCAAACAGCAATGTAACTCCTGTAAATACTGCAGTGAATTTGAACACAGACAATTGAAATTCAAGAACTCTACTATCTCTAGAATACTTCTTTTAAGAAACCAGCATACAATGAATAACTAAAAGAGTTAAATAACAACATCTTTAGCAACGTGTTTAAAATATATATTCATGAGTATGAATTGATTTTAACTATTTTGTACAGAGGAAAACAGACAGTTAGTACATATAACATTCTTTTATTCATTTTGTGATGCTAAGCAGATGCAATGCAAGTACATTACTGTATCTCAAAACTGAGTCATATATCAATGAGTGCTAACACTGCTTTAACTGTAGATCAAACTGCTATGTAACTCCTGTAAATACAGAAATGTGTTTGAACACAGGTATGTGAAAAACAAGAATTCTAGTAACTCTAGAACCGATCTTATATGTAACCCGCATATAATGAATAACTAAAACAGTTATGTAGCAATGCATTTAGCAATGTTTTAAATATATATATTCATGAGTTTGTATTGATATTTACAATTTTGTACACAGGAAAAAAAAAACAGTTAGTAGATACACCATTCTTTCATCCTTTTTGAGATTCTAAGCAGATACAGGAAAAGTATTTTACTCTATCTCAAAACAGTATCCTATTTCAATGATGAATAACAACGTTTTAACTCTAGAGCAAATAACTCTGTAACTCCTGTAAATACTGTAGTGAATTTGAACACAGACACGTGAAACACAAGAACTTTACTAACTCTAGAATTTACTCTATCTCAAAACTGAGTATTATTTCAATGACTACTAACACTGCTTTAAGTGTAGATCAAACTGCTATGTAACTCCTGAAAATTCAGCAGTGAATTTAAACAAATGCACGTGAAACACAAGAACTCTAGCAACTCTAGATACCTTCTTATATAAAACATGTATACAATGAATAACTAAAACAGTTATATAACAATGCTTTTAGCAATGTGTTATATATATATATATATATTCATGAGTATGAATTGATTTTTACTATTTTGTACACAGGAAAACAAACAGTTAGTGGATACACCATTCTTTCATTCTTTTTGAGATGCTAAGCAGATACAGGACTAGTAAATTACTCTATCTCAAAACAGAGTCCTATTTCAATGACTGCTAACAGTGTTTTAACTGTAGAGCAAACAGCTCTGTAACTCCTGTAAATACTGCAGTGAATTTGAACACAGACCCATGAAACACAAGAACTCTACTAACTCTAGAATCTTTCTTTTAAGATTCCCGCATACAATGAATAACTAAACGAGTTATATAACAACACTTTTAGCAATATGTTTAAAATATGTATTCATGAGTATGAATTTATTTTTACTATTTTGTACAGAGGAAAAAAGAGAGTTAGTAGATCAACATTTTTCATTCATTTTGTGATCTAAGCAGATGCAGTACAATTACATTACTGTATCTAAAACTGAGCCCTATTTCAATGAACCCTTCTTATATGAAAGCTGCATACAATGAATAACTAAAACTTTTATATAACAATGCATTTAGCAATGAGTTAAATATATATATTAACTATGAACACTGCTCTACCTGTAGAAGAAACAGGTATGTAACTGTTGTAAATACAGCAGTGAATTTAAGAACAGACAAGTGAAACACATGAAATCCAATAACTTAAATGCTTCTTATACAAACCCTCATGCAACAAAAAATTTAAAAAGTTATATAACAACGTATTTAGCTATTTGTGAAAATATATATTCCTGAGTATGAATTGATTTTTACTATTTTGTACGGAGAAAATGGACAATTAGTAAATATAACAGTCTTTTATTCATTTTCTGATGCTAAGCAAATACAGTACATGTACATTACTGTATCTCAAAACTTAGTCTTATTTCAATGACTCCTAAAATGGCTTTAACTGTAATTCAAACTACTATGTAACTCCTGTACATAGTAGTTTTGAACATAGTGAATTTGAACACAGGCACGTGAAACACAAGAACTCTCGTAACTCTAGAACCCTTCTTATATGAAACCCGCATTCAATGAATAACTAAAACAGTTATATAACAATGCATTTAGCAATGTCTTAAATATATGTATTCATGAGTATGAATTGATTTTTATGATTTTGTACAGAGGAAAACAGACAGTTAGTAGATACACCTTTCTTTCATTCTTTTTGAGATTCTAAGCAGATACAAGTCAAGTACTTTATCTCAAAACAGAATCCTATTTCAATGACTACTCACTCTGCTATAACTGTAGAGCAAACAGCTGTGTAACTCCTGTAAATACTGCAGTCAATTTGAACACAACCACGTGAAACACAAGAACTCTACTATCTCTAGAATACTTCTTTTAAGAAACCAGCATACAGACCTATATAACGAAAACTACAAGACATTGCTAAGCAAATAGAAAATGACACAATGAGATATAAAAATATTCCTTGTTCTTGGATAGGAAGACTAAATATAATTAAAATGGCCATATTACCCAAAGTAATATATAAATTTAATGCAATTCCCATCAAAATTCCTATGACATTTTTTAAAGAAATGGAACAGAAAATTATAAGATTTATATTGAACTCTAAAAAACGCCAAATAGCTAAAGCAATCCTAAGGAAAAGGAATGAAGCTGGGGGCATTACAATACCTGACTTTAAACTATATTATAGGGCCACAATAATCAAAACTGTATGGTACTGGCAGAAATATAGACACTCAGACCAATGGAACAGAATAGAAAGCCCATAAATAAAACCACATATATATGGTCAAATAATATTTGATAAGGGGGCCAAAAATGCAAAATGGAGAAAAGAAAGCCTCTTCAACAAATGGTGTTGGGAAAACTGGAAAGCCACATGCAAAAGATTGAAACTCGACTACAGCCTGTCCCCATGTACTAAAATAAATTCAAAATGGATAAAAGACCTAAATATAAGATCTGAAACAATAAAGTACAGAGAAGAAAACATAGGTAATAAACTCATGGACATGGGTTTTAAAGAACATTTTATGAACTTGACTCCAATGGCAAGAGAAGTGAAGGCAAAGATAAATGAATGGGACTACATCAGAATAAAAAGTTTTTGCTCAGCAAGAGAAACCGATACCAAAATAAACAGACAGCCAACTAAATGGGAACTGATATTTTCAAACAATAGCTCAGATAAGGGCCTAATATCCAAAATTTACAAAGAACTCATAAAACTCAACAACAAACAAACAAACAATCCAATAAAAAAATGGGAAGAGGACATGAACAGACACTTCTCCCAGGAAGAGATACAAATGGCCAACAGATATATGAAAAGATGCTCAGCTTCATTAGTTATTAGAGAAATGCAAATCAAAACTACAATGAGATACCACCTCACCCCTGTTAGATTAGCTATTATCAACAAGACGGGTAATAGCAAATGTTGGAGAGGCTGTGGAGAAAAAGGAACCCTCATTTACTGTTGGTGGGACTGTAAAGTAGTACAACCATAATGGAGGAAAGTATGGTGGTTCCTCAAAAAACTGAAAATAGAACTAACTTATGACCCAGCAATCCCTCTACTGCGTATATACCCCCAAACCGAAGAAACATTGATACGTGAAGACACATGTAGCCCCATGTTCATTGCAGCACTGTTCACAGTGGCCAAGACATGGAAACAACCAAAAAGCCCTTCAATAGAAGACTGGATAAAGAAGATGTGGCACATATACTCTATAAAATACTACTCAGCCATAAGAAATGATGACATCAGATCATTTACAGCAAAATGTGGGATCATGATAACATCATACGGATAAGTAAATCAGAAAAAAACAAGAACTACATGATTCCATACATAGGTGGAATATAAAAACGAGACAAAGAGACATGGACAAAAGAGTGGTGGTTACCAGGGTTGGGGGGAGGGAGGACGCAGGAGGGAAGAAGGGAGAGAGTTAGGGGGAGGGGGAGGGGCACAGAGAAAACTAGACAGAGGGTGACTGAGGACAATATGACTCTGGGTGAGGGGTATGCAACAGTATTTAATGACAAGATAACCTAGACATGTTTTCTTTGAATATATGTACCCTGAAATATTAATGTCATCCCATTAACATTAATAAAAATTTATTAAAAAAAAAAGAAACCAGCATACAATAAATAACTAAAAGAGTTAAATAACAACACTTTTAGCAATGTGTAAAATATATATTCATGAGTATGAATTGATTTTATCTATTTTGTACAAAAGAAAACAGACAGTTAGTACATATAACATTCTTTTATTCATTTTGTGATTCAAAGCAGATGCAGTGCAAGTACATTACTTTATCTCAAAAGTGAGTCATATTTCAATGACTACTAACACTGCTTTAACTGTATATCAAATAGCTAAGTAACTCCTGTAAATACAAAATTTATTTGAACACAGGCTCGTGAAAAACAAGAATTCTAGTAACTCTAGAACCATTCTTATATGTAACCCACATATAATGTATAACTAAAACTGTTATGTTACAATGCATTTAGCAATGTGTTAAATATATATATTCATGAGTATGAATTGATATTTACTATTTTGTACACAGGAAAACAAACAATTATTAGATACACCATTCTTTCTTCCTTTTTAGGATTCTAGGCCGATACAAGAAAATACATTACTGTATCTCAAAACAGTATCCTATTTCAATGATGACTAACACTGTTTTAACTCTAGAGCAGATAGCTCTGTAACTCCTGTAAATACTGTAGTGAATTTGAACACAGACTCATGAAACACAAGAACTTTACTAACTCTAGAATCCTTCTTTTAAGAAACAAGCATACAACGAATGACTAAAAAAGGTATATAACAACACTTTTAGCAAAGTGTTTAAAATATATAGTCATTAGTATGAATTGGTTTTAACTATTTTGTACAGAGGAAAACAGACAGTTAGTAGATATAACATTCTTTTATTCATTTTTTGATGCTAAGCAGGTGCATTACAAGTACTTTACTCTATCTCAAAACTGAGTCCTATTTCAATGACTAAGAACACTGCTTTAACTGTAGTTCAAACTGCTATGTAACTTCTGAAAATACAGCAGTGAATTTAAACACAGGCACGTGAATCAGAAGAACTCTAGGAACTCTAGAACCCTTCTTCTATGAAACCTGCATACAATGAATAACTAAAACAGTTATATAACAAAGCTTTTAGCAATGTGTTCAATATATATATTCATGAGTATGAATTGGTATTTTACTATTTTGTACAGAGGAAAACAGACAGTTAGTAGATATAACATTCTTTTATTCATTTTGTGATGCTAAGCAAGTGCATTACAAGTACATTACTCTATCTCAAAACAGTATTCTATTTCAATGACGACTAACATTGTTTTTACTCTAGAGCAAATAAGTCTGGAACTCCTGTAAATACTACAGGGAATTTGAACACAGAAACATGAAACACAAGAATGTTACTAACTCTAGAATCCTCATGTTACAAAACCAGCATACAACGAATAACTAAAAGAGTTATATAACAACACTTTTAGCAATGTGTTTAAAATATATATTCATGAGTATAAAATGATTTTAAATATTTTGTTCAAAGGAAAAAAGACTGTTAGTAGATATAATATACTTTATTCATTTTGTGATGCTAAGCAAGTGAATTACAAGTACATTATGCTATCTCAAAACTCAGTCCTATTTCAATGACTAAGAACACTTCTTTAACTGTATTTCAAACTGCTATGTACCTCCTGAAAATACAGCAGTGAATTGAAACAGAGGCACGTGAATCAGAAGAACTCTAGGAACACTAGAACCCTTCTTCTATGAAACCTGCATACAATGAATAACTAAAACAGTTATATAACAAAGCTTTTAGCAATGTGTTAAATATATATATTCATGAGTATGAATTGGTATTTTACTATTTTGTACAGAGGAAAACAGACAGTTAGTAGATATAACATTCTTTTATTCATTTTGAGATGCTAAGCATATACAGTACATGTACATTACTGTATCTCAAACCTGAGTCCTATTTCAATGACTACTAAAACTGCTTTAACTGAAATTAGCAATGTTTTAAATATATATATTCATGAGTATGAATTGATTTTTACTATTTTGTACACAGGAAAACAAACAGTTAGTAGATACACCATTCTATCATTCTTTCATTCTTTTTGAGATGGTAAGCAGATACAGGACAAGTTCTTTACTCTATTACAAAACAGAATCCTACTTCAATGACCACTAACACTGTTTTAACTGTAGAGCAAACACCTTTGTAACTCATGTA
This sequence comes from Saccopteryx bilineata, assembly GCF_036850765.1. Lineage (NCBI taxonomy): Eukaryota > Metazoa > Chordata > Mammalia > Chiroptera > Emballonuridae > Saccopteryx > Saccopteryx bilineata. The sequence continues at coordinate 398,828 of NW_027095454.1, forward strand.
AATACTGCAGTGAATTTGAACACAACCACTTAAAATACAAGAACTCTACTATCTCTAGAATAGTTCTTTTAAGAAGCCAGCATACAACGAATAACTAAAAGAGTTATATAACATCGCTTTTAGCAATGTGTATAAAATATATATTCATGAGTATGAATTGATTTTGACTATTTTTTATAGAAGAAAAGAGACAGTTAGTAGATATAACATTCTTTTATTCATTTTGTGATGCTAAGCAGGTGCATTACAAGTACATTACTCTATCTCAAAACTGAGTCTTATTTCAATGACTACTAACACTGCTTTAACTGTAGATCAAACTGCTATGTAACTCCTGAAAATACAGCAGTGAATTTAAACAAATGCACGTGAAACACAAGAACTCTAGGAACTCTAGAACCCTTCTTATTTAAAACCTGCTTTCAATGAAAAACTAAAACAGTTATATAACAATGCTTTTAGCAATGTGTTATATATATATATATATTCATGAGTATGAATTGATTTTTAATATTTTGTACACAGGAAAACAGACAGTTAGTGGATACAACATTCTATCATTCTTTTTGAGATGCCAAGCAGATACAGGACTAGTAATTTACTCTATTTCAAAACAGCATCCTATTTCAATGACTGCTAACAGTGTTTTTCCTGTAGAGCAAACACCTCTGTAACTAATGTAAATACTGCAGTGAATTTGAACACAGACACATGAAACACAAAAACTCTAAAAACTCTAAAATTCTTCTTCTAAGTCTCTGCATACAATGAATAACTAAAATAGGTATATAACAAGGCATTGAGCAATGTGTTTAAAATATGTATTCATGAGTATTAATTGATTTTTACTATTTTGTACAGAGGAAAAAAGAGAGTTAGTAGATCAACATTTTTCATTAATTTTGTGATCTAAGCAGAAGCAGTACAATTACATTACTGTATCTAAAACTGAGTCGTGTTTCATGACTTGAACAGTGCTCTACATGTAGAAGAAACAGCTATGTAACTGTTGTAAATACAGCAGTGAATTTGAAAACAGACACGTGAAACACATGAACACCAATATCTTAAATGCTTTTTATACAAAACCCGCATGCAACAAAAAAGTAAAAATGTTATATAAAAAGTATTTAGCAATCTGTTAAAATATATATTCATGAATATGAATTGATTTTTATTATTTTGTACAGAGGAAAACAGACAGTTAGTAGATATAACATTCTTTTATTCATTTTGTGATTCTAAGCAGATGTAGTACAAGTACATTACTGTATCTAAAAACTGAGTAGTATTTCAATTACTATTAACAGTACTTAAATATAGATCAAACTCCTGTGTAACACCTTTAAATATTGCAGTGAATTTGATCACATGCACATGAAACACAAGAACTGTAGAAACTCTAGAACCCTTCTTATATGAAACCTGCATACAATGAATAACTAAAACAGTTATATAACAATGCTTTTAGCAATGTGTTAAATATATATATTCATGAGTATGAATTGGTTTTTACTATTTTGTAGAGAGGAAAACATCAGTTAGTAGATATCTCATTTTTATTCATTTTGTGATGCTAAGCAAATGCAGTACATGTACATTACTGTATCTCAAAACTGAGTCCTATTTCAATGACTGCTAAAACTGCTTGAACTGTAATTCAAACTGCTATGTAACTCATGTAAATACAGCAGTAAATTTGAACACAGTCACGTGAAACACAAGAACTCTCGTAACTCATGGACCCTTCTTATATGAAACCTGCATACAATGAATAACTAAAACAGTTATATACCAATGCTTTTAGCAAAGTGTTATATACATATTCATTATTATGAATTGATTTTTACGATTTTGTCCAGAGGAAAACAGACAGTTATTAGATACACCATTCTTTCATTCTTTTTGAGATTCTAAGCAGATACAGGACAAGTAATTTACTCTATCTCAAAACAGAATTCTATTTCAATGACTACTAACACTGTTTTAATTGTATAGCAAACAGCCCTGTAACTCCGGTAAATACTGCAGTGAATATGAACACAACCACGTGAAACAGAAGAACTCTACTATCTCTAGAATACATCTTTTTATAAAGCAGCATACAATGAATAACTAAAAGAGTTATATAACAACGCTTTTAATAATGTATATAAAATATATATTCATGAGTATGAATTGACTTTAACTATTTTGTACAGAAGAAAACAGACAGTTAGTAGATATAACATTCTTTTATTCATTTTGTGATGCTAAGCAGATGCAGTTCAAGTGTATTACTGTATCTCAAAACTGAGTCGTATTTCACTGAGTACTAACACTGATTTAACTGTAGATAAAAATGCTATGTATCTCCTGTAAATACAGAAATGAATTTGAACACAGGAACGTGAATATAAAGAATTCTAGTAAGTCTAGAACACTTTTATATGAAACCCGTATATAATAAATAATTAAAACAGTTATATAACAATGATTTAGGAAGGTTTTAAATATATATATTCATGAGTATGAATTGATTTTTACTATTTTGTACACAGGAATACAGACAATTATTAGATACACCATTCTTTCATTCTTTTGAGATGCTAAGCAGATACAGGACTAGTAACTTACTCTATATCAAAACGGAGTCCTATTTCAATGACTGCTAACAGTGTTTTAACTGTAAAGCAAACAGCTCTGTAACTCCTGTAAATACTGCTGGGATTTTGAACACAGACACACGAAACACAAGAACTCTACTAACTCTAGAATCCTTCTTTTAAGAATCACGCATACAACGAATAACTAAACGAGTTATATAACAACACATTTAGCAATGTATTTAAAATATGTATTCATGAGTATGAATTGATTTTTACTATTTTGTACAGAGGAAAAGAGAGAGTTATTGGATCAGCATTTTTCATTCATTTTGTGATCTAAGCAGATGAAGTAAAATTACATTACTGTATCTAAAACTGAGTCCTATTTCATTGACTATGAACACTGCTCTACCTGTAGAATAAACAGCTATGTAACTGTTGTAAATACAGCAGTCAATTTGAAAACAGACACGTGAAACACATGAACTCCAATAACTTATTTGCTTATTGTACAAAACACGCATGCAACAAAAAAGTAAAAAAGATATATAAAAACGTATTTAGAAATCTGTGAAAATATATATTTATGAGTATGAATTGATTTTTACTATTTTGTACGGAGGAAAACAGACATTTAGTAGATATTACATTCTTTTATTCATTTGGTGATGCTAAGCAGATGCAATACAAGGACATTACTGTATCTCAAATCTAAGTCAAATTTCAATGACTACTAACACTACTTTAACTATAGATCAAACTGCTGTGTTACTCCTGTAAATACTACAGTGAATTTGAACACAGACACGTGAAACACAAGAACTCTAGTAACTCTAGTACCTTTCTTATATGAAAACCGCATACAATGAATAACTATACAGTTTTATAACAATGCATTTAGCAATGTGTTAAATATATATATTCATGCGTATTAATTGATTTTCACTGTTTTGTACAGAGCCAAACAGACAGGTAGTAGATACACCATTCTTTCATTCTTTTTGAGATTCTAGGGAGAGACGGGACAAGTACTTTACTCTATCTCAAAACAGAATCCTATTTCAATGACTGCTAACACTGTTTTAACTGTGGAGCAAACAGCTCTGTAACTCCGGTAAATACTGCAGTGAATTTGAACACAACCACGTGAAACACAAGAACAATATCTTTAGAATGCTTCCTTTAATAAACCAGCATATATCGAATAATTAAAAGAGTTATATAACAACGCTTTTAGCAATGTGTATAAAATATATATTCATGAGCATGAATTGATTTTAACTCTTTTGTACAGACAAAAACAGTTAGTAGATATAACATTATTTATTCATTTTGTGATGCTAAGCAGATGCAGTGGAAATACATTACTGTATCTGAAAACTGAGTTGTATTTCATTGAATACTAACACTGATTTAACTATTGATCAAACTGCTATATAACTCCTGTAAATACAGAAATGTATTTGAACACACACACGTGAAAAAAAGAATTCTAGTAAGTCTAGAACCCTTCTTATATGAAACCCATATATAATGAATAATTAAAACAGTTATATAACAATGCATTTAGCAATGTTTTAAATATATATATTCATGAGTATGAATTGATTTTTACTATTTTGTACACAGGAATACAGACAATTATTACATACACCATTCTTTCATTCTTTTGAGATGCTAAGCAGATACAGGACTAGTAACTTAATCTATATCAAAACAGACTCCTATTTCAATGACTGCTAACAGTGTTTTAACTGTAATGCAAACAGCTCTGTAACTCCTGTAAATATTGCTGGATTTTTAAACACAGACACATGAAACACAAGAACTCTACTAACTCTAGAATCCTTCTTTTAAGAATCCTGCATACAACGAATAACTAAACGAGTTATATAACAACACATTTAGCAATGTATTTAAAATATGTATTCATGAGTGTGAATTGATTTTTACTATTTTGTACAGAGGAAAAGAGAGAGTTATTAGATCAGCATTTTTCATTCATTTTGTGATCTAAGCAGATGAAGTAAAATTACATTACTCTATCTAAAACTGAGTCCTATTTCAATGACTATGAACACTGCTCTACCTGTAGAATAAACAGCTATGTAACTGTTGTAAATACAGCAGTAAATGTGAAAACAGTCATGTGAAACACATGAACTCCAATAACTTATTTGCTTATTGTACAAAACACGCATGCAACAAAAAAGTAAAAAAGTTATATAAAAACGTATTTAGCAATCTGTAAAAATATATATTTATGAGTATGAATTGATTTTTACTATTTTGTATGGAGGAAAACAGACAATTAGTAGATATTACATTGTTTTATTCATTTGGTGATGCTAAGCAGATGCAATACAAGGACATTACTGTATCTAAAATCTAAGTCGAATTTCAAAGACTACTAACACTACTTTAACTATAAATCAAACTGCTGTGTATCTCCTGTAAATACTGTTGTGAATTTGAACACAGACATGTGAAACACAAGAACTCTAGTAACTCTAGTACCTTTCTTATATGAAAACCGCATAAAATGAATAACTAAAACAGTTTTATAACAATGCATTTAGCAATGTGTTAAATATATATATTCTTGCTCATTAATTGATTTAAACTGTTTTGTACAGAGAAAAACAGACAGGTAGTAGATACACCATTCTTTCATTCTTTTTGAGATTCTAAGGAGAGACGGGACAAGTACTTTAGTCTATCTGAAAACAGAATCCTATTTCAATGACTGCTAACACTGTTTTAACTGTAGAGCAAACAGCTCTGTAACTCCAGTAAATACTGCAGTGAATTTGAACACAACCACGTGAAACACAAGAACAATATCTTTAGAATGCTTCTTTTAATAAACCAGCATACATCGAATAATTAATAGTGTTATATAACACCGCTTTTAGCAATGTGTATAAAATATATATTCATGAGCATGAATTGATTTTAACTCTTTTGTACAGACGAAAACAGTTATTAGATATAACCTTATTTATTCATTTTGTGATGCTAAGCAGATGCACTGGAAGTACATTACTGTATCTCAAAACTGAGTTGTATTTCATTGAATACTAACACTGATTTAACTGTAGATCAAACTGCTATATAACTCCTGTAAATACAGAAATGTATTTGAACACACACACGTGAAAAAAAAGAATTCTAGTAAGTCTAGAACCCTTCTTATATGAAACCCATATATAATGAATAATTAAAACAGTTATATAACAATGCATTTAGCAATGTGTTAAATATATACATATTCATGAGTATGAATCGATTTCTACTATTTTGTACACAGAAAAACAAACAGTTAGAAGATACTCCATTCTCTCATTCTTTTTGAAATTCTAAGCCGATACAGGAAAAGCATTTTACTCTATCTCAAAACAGAATCCCATTTAAATGACGACTAACACTGTTTTAACTGTAGAGCAAACAGCTCTGTAACTCCTGTAAATATTGCAGTGAATTTGAACACAGACACGTGAAACACAAGTACTTTACTAACTCTAGAATCCATCTATTGAGAAACCAGCATATGAAGAATAACTAAAAGAGTTATATAACAACACTTTTAGCAATGTGTTAAAATATATATTCATGAGTATGAATTGATTTTAACTAATTTGTACAGAAGAAAAGAGACAGTTAGGAGAAATAACATTCTTTTATTTATTTTGTGATGCTAAGCAGATGCAGTACAAGCACATTACTGTATCTCAAAACTGAGTCCTATTTCAGAGACTACTAACACTGCTTTAACGTAGAACAAACTGCTATGTAACTCCTGTAAATACAGCTGTTAATTTGATCACAGGCACGTGAAACACAAGAATTCTAGTAACTATAGAACCCTTCTTATATGAATCTTGCATAAAATGATTAACTAAAACAGTTATATAACAATGCCTTTAGCAATGTGTTACATATAAATATTCATAAGTATGAATTGATTTTTACTATTTTGTACACAGGAAAACAAACAGTTAGTATATACACAATTTTTTCATTATTTTTGTGATTCTAAGCAGATGCAGATCAAGTACTTTATCTCAAAACAGAGTCCTATTTAAATGACTACTAACACTGTTTTAACTGTATAGCAAACAGCTCTGTAACTCCGGTAAATACTGCAGTGAATTTGAACAAAACCACGTGAAACAAAAGAACTCTACCTCTAGAATACTTCTTTTAAGAAACCAGAATACATCGAATAACTAAAAGAGTTATATAACAACGCTTTTAGCAATGTGTATAAAATATATATTCATGATTATGAATTGATTTTAACTATTTTGTACAGAAGAAAAGAGACAGTTAGTAGATATAACATTCTTTTATTCATTTTGTGATGCTAAGCAGATGCAGTGCAAGTACATTACAGTATCTCAAAACTGAGTCGTATTTCAATGAATACTAACACTGCTTTAACTCTAGATCAAACTGCTATGTAACTCCTGTAAAAACAGAAATGTATTTGAACACAGGCACTTGAAAAACAAGAATTCTTGTAAGTCTAGATTCCTTCTTATATGAAACCCGCATATAATGAATAATTAAACAGTTATATAACAATGCATTTAGCAATGTGTTAAATATATATATATATATATATATATATATTCATGAGTATGAATTGATTTTTACTATTTTGTACACAGGAAAACAAACAGTTAGTAGATACACCATTCTTTCATTCTTTTTGAGATTCTAAGCAGATACAGGAAAAGTACTTTACTCTATCTCAAAACAGACTCCTATTTCAATGACTACTAACACTGTTTTAACTGTAGAGCAAACAGCTTTGTAACTCCTATAAATACTGCAGTGAATTTGAACACAGGCATGTGAAACACAAAAACTCTCCTAACTCTAGAATCCTTCTTTTAAAAAACCAGCATACAATGAATAACTAAAAGAGTTATATAACAACGCATTTAGCAATGTGTTTAAAATATATTTTCATGAGTATGAATTGATTTTAACTATATTGAACAGAAAAAAAACAGACAGTTTCTAGATATAACATTCTTTTATTCATTTTGTGATGCTAAGCAAATGCAGTACATGTACATTACTGTATCTCAAAACTGAGTCCTATTTCAATGACTACTAACACTGCTTTAACTGTAATTGAAACGGTTATGTAACTCCTGTAAATACAGCAGTGAATTTGAACACAGACACGTGAAACACATGAACTCTAGTAACTCTAGAAACCTTCTTATATGAAACCCGCATACAATTATTAACTACAACAGTTATATACCAATGCATTTAGCAATGTGTTAAATATATATATTCATGAGTATAAATTGATTTTTACAATTTGGTACACAGGAAAAAAAACAGTTAGTATATACACCATTATTTCATTCTTTTTGAGATTCTAAAGAGATACAGAATAAGTCCTTTACTCTATCTCAAAACATAGTCCTATTTCAATGACTACTCATACTGTTTTAACTGTAGAGCAAACAGCTCTGTAACAAATATAAATACTGCAGTGAATTTGAACAAAAACACGTGAAACACAAGAACACTGCTAACTCGAGATTCCTTCTTTTAAGAAACCAGCATAGAAGGAATAACAAAGACTTATATAACAACGCTTTTAGCAATGTGTTTACAATATATATTCATGAGTATGAATTGATTTTAACTATTTTGTACAGAGGAAAAAAGACAGTTTGTAGATATAACACTCTTTTATTATTTTTGTGATGCTAAGCAGATTTAGTACAAGTACATTACTCTATATAAAAATTGAGTGGTATTTAAATGACTACTAACACTGCTTTAACTGTAGATCAAACAGCTATGTAACTCCTGTATTTACTGCAGTGAATTTGAACACAGGCACGTGAGGTACAAAAACTCTAGTTACTCAAGAACACTTCTTATATGAAACACGCATACAATGAATAACTAAAACAATTATATAACAATGCATTTAGGAATGTGTAAAATATATATATTCATGAGTATGAATTGATTTTTACTATTATGTACAGAGGAAAACAGACATTAGTTATAACATTCTTTTATTCATATTGTAATGCTAAGCAAATGCAATACATGTACATTATTGTGTCTCAAAACTGAGTCCTATTTCAATGTCTACTAACAATTCTCTAACTGTAATTCAAACTGCTATGTAACCCCTATAAATACAGCAGTGAATTTGAACATAGGCACGTGAAATACAAGAACTCTAGTAACTCTACAATCCTTCTTTTAAGAATCCCGCAAAGAAGAAATAACTAAACGAGTTGTATAACAACGCATTTAGCAATGTGTTTAAAATATGTATTCATGAGTATGAATTGATTTTTACTATTTTGTACAGAGGAAAATATAGAGTTAGTAGATCAAGATTTTTCTTTCATATTGTGATCTAAGCAGATGCAGTACAATTACATTACTGTATCTAAAACTCAGTCCTATTTAAATGACAATGAACACTGCTCTACCTGTAGAAGAAACAGCTATGTAACTGTTGTAAATACAACAGTGAATTTGAAAGCAGACATGTGAAACACATAAACTCCAATAACTTAAACGCTTCTTATACAAAACCCGCATGCAAAAAAAAGTAAAAAATTATATAACAACGCATTTAGCTATTACTTAAAAATATATATTCATGAGTATGAATTGATTTTTACTATTTTGTACAGAGTAAAAAAGACAGTAAGTAGATATAACATTGATTTATTCTTTTTGTGATTTTAAGCAGTTGCAGTACAAGTACATTACTGTGTCTCAAAACTGAGTCGTTTTTCAATAACTACTTAAACTGCTTTAACTGTAAATCAAACTTCTATGTAACTCTTGTAAATACAGCAGTGAATTTGAACACAGGCACGTGAAACACAAGAACTCTTGTAACTCTAGAACCCTTTATAGATGAATCCCGCATAAAATGAATAACTTATATAACTTATATAACAATGCATTAACTTATATAACAATGCATTTAGTAATGTGTTAAATATATATATTTATGAGTATGAATTGATTTTTACTATTTTGTACAGAGGAAAACAGATAGTTAGTAGATACACCATTCTTTCATTCTTTTTGAGATTCTAAGCAGATACAGGACAAGTAATTTACACTATCTCAAAACAGAGTCCTATTTCAATTACTGCTAACACGGTTTTAACTGTAGAGAAAACAACTCTGTAACTCCTGTAAATACTGCAGTGAATTTGAACACATACACATGAAACACAAGAACTTTACTAACTCTAGAATCCTTCTTTTAAGAAACTAGCATACAACGAATGTGTTAAATATATATATTCATGAGTATGAATTGACTTTTACTATTTTTTACAGAGGAAAACAGACAGTTAGTAGATATAACATTCTTTTGTTCATTTTGTGATGCTAAGCAAATGCAGTACATGTACATTACTGTATCTGAAAACTGAGTCCTATTGCAATGACTACTAAAACTGCTTTAACTGTAATTCAAACTGATATGTAACTCGTGTAACTACATCAGTGAATTTGAACACAGGCACTTTAAACATAAGGACTCTCGTAACTCTAGAACCCTACTTTTATGAAACCCACATACAATGAATAACTAAAATACTTATATAACAATGCATTTAGCAATGTGTTAAATATATATATATCTTAGTATGAATTGATTTTTAAGATTTTGTAAAAAGGAAAACAGAGAGTTAGTAGATACACCATTCTTTCAATCTTTTTTAGATTCTAAGCAGATAAAGGACAAGAAGTTTACTCAATGTCAAAAGAGAATCATATTTCCATGACTACTAAAACTGTTTTAACTGTAGAACAAACAGCTCTGTAACTCCTGTAAATACTGCAGTGAATTTGAACACAACCACGTGAAACTCAAGAACTCTACTATCTCTAGAATACATCTTTTAAGAAACCAGCACACAATGAATAACTAGAAGAGTTATATAACAATGCTTTTAGCAATGTGTATAAAATATATATTCATGAGTATGAATGGATTTTAACTATTTTGTAGAGAAGAAAAAAGACAGTTAGTAGATATAACATACTTTTATTCATTTTGTGATACTAAGCAGATGCAGTGCAAGTATATTACTGTATCTCAAAACTGAGTCCTATTTCAATGACTACTACCACTTCTTTATCTGTATATCCAACTGCTTTGTAACTCCTGTAAATGCAGAAATGTATTTAAAGACAGGAATGTGAAAAACAAGAATTCTAGTAACTCTAGATCCCTTCTTATATGAAACTCGCATATAATGAATAACTAAAACATTTATATAACAATGCATTTAGCAATGTGTTAAATATATATATTCATGAGTATGAATTGATTTTTACTATTTTGTACACAGGAAAACAAACAGATAGTAGATACACCATTCTTTCATTCTTTTTGGAATTCTAAGCAGATACAGGAAAAATACATTACGCTATCTCAAAACAGAATCCTATTTCCATGACTACTAAAACTGTTTTAACTGTAGAACAAACAGCTCTGTAACTCCTGTAAATACTGCAATGAATTTGAACACAACCACGTGAAACTCAAGAACTCTACAATCTCTACTATACATCTTTTAAGAAAACAGCATACAACGAAAAACTAAAAGAGTTATATAACAATGCTTTTAGCAATGTGTATAAAATATATATTCATGAGTATGAATTGATTTTAACTATTTTGTACAGAAGAAAAATGACAGTTAATAGATATAACATTCTTTTATTCATTTTATGATGCTAAGCAGATGCAGTGCAAGTATATTACTGTATCTGAAAACTGTGTCCTATTGCAATGACTACTAAAACTGCTTTAACTCTAATTCAAACCGATATGTAACTCGTGTAAATACAGCAGTGAATTTGAACACAGGCACTTTAAACACAAGAACTCTCGTAACTCTAGAACCCTTCTTTTATGAAACCAGCATACAATGAATAACTAAAGCACTTATATAACAATGCATTTAGCAATATGTTAAATATATATATATTCCTGAGTATGAATTGATTTTTACGGTTTTGTACAAAGGAAAACAGAGTGTTAGTAGATACACCATTCTTTCATTCTTTTTAAGATTCTAAGCAGATACATTAAAATACTTTATGCTATCTCAAAACAGAATCCTATTTCAATGACGACTAACACTTTTTTAGCTGTAGAGCAAAGAGCTCTGTAACTCTTGTAAATACTGAAGTGTATTTGAACACAGAACGTAAAACACAAGAACTTTACTAACTCTAGAATCCTTCTTTAGGAAACCAGCATACAACGAATAACAAAAAGAGTTATATAACAACACTTTTAGTAATGTTTTTAAAATATATATTCATGTGTTTTAATTGATTTTAACTATTTTGTACAAAGAAAACAGACAGTTAGAAGATACAACATTCTTTCATTTTTTGAGATGCTAAGCAGATACAGGACTAGTAATTTACTCTATCTCAAAACAGAATTTTATTTCAATGACTGCTAACAGTGTTTTATTTGTAGAGCAAACAGCTCTGTAACTCCTGTAAATACTGAAGTGAATTTGAACACAGACACATGAAACACAAGAACTCGACTAAGTCTAGAATCCTTCTTTTAAGAAACCCGCATACAACGAATAAATAATCGAGTTATATAACAACGCATTTAGCAATGTGTTTAAATGATGTATTCATGAGTATGAATTGATTTTTACTCTTTTAACAGAGGAACAGAGAGAGTTAGTAGGTCAACAATTTTCATTCATTTTGTGATCTAAGCAGATGCAGTACAATTACATTACTGTATCTAAAACTGAGTCCTATTTCAATGACTATGAACCCTGCTCTCCCTCTAGAAGAAACAGCAATGTAACTGATGTAAATTCAGCAGTGAATTTGAAAACCTACACGTGAAACACATAAACTCTCATAACTAAAATGCTTCTTATACAAAACCCATATAGAACAAAAAAGTAAACATGTTATATAACAACGTATTTAACAATCTTAAAAATATATATTCATGAGTATGAATTGATTTTTACTATTTTGTACAGAGGAAAACAGACAATTAGTAGATATAACATTCTTTTATTCATTTTGTGATGCTAAGCAGATGCAGTACTAGTACATTACTGTATCTCAAAACTGATTCGATTTTCAATGACTACTAACACTACTTTAACTATAGATCAATCTGCTGAGCAACTCTTGTAAATACTGCAGTGAATTTGAAAACAGGCACGTTGAACACAGGAACTCAGGTAACTCTACACCCCTTCTTATACGAAAACCGCATACAGGGAATAACTAAAACAGTTATATAACAATGCATTTGGCAATGTGTTATATATATATATATTCATGAGTATGAATTGGTTTTTACTATTTTGGACACAGGAAAACAAACAGTTATTAGTTACAACATTCTTTCATTGTTTTTGAGATACTGAGAAGATACTGGAAAAGACTTTAATATATCTCAAAAAAGAATCCTATTTCAATGACAACTCCACTTTTTTAACTGAATAGAAAACAGCCCTGTAACTCCTGTAAATACTACAGTGAATTTTAACACAGACACCTGAAACACAAGAACTTTTCTAACTCTAGAATCCTTCTTTTAAGAAACCAGCATATAAAAATAACTAAAAGAGTTAAATACAAACACTTTTAGCAATGTGTTTAAAATATATATTCATGAGTATAAATTAATTTTAACTATTTTGTACAGAGAAAAACAGACAGTTAGGAGATAAAACATTCTTTAATTTATTTTGTGATGCTAAGCATGTGCATTACAAATACATTACTCTATCTCAAAATTGAGTCCTATTTCAATGACTACTATCACTGCTTTAACTGTAGATATAATTGCTATGTAACTCCTGAAAATACAGCAGTGAATTTGAAATACAGGCTCATGAAACACAAGAACTCTAGTAACTCTAGAATCCTTCTTTTAAGAATCCCGCATACAACGAATAACTAAACGAGTTATATAACAACGCATTTAGCAATGTGTTTAAAATATGTATTCATGAGTATGAATTGATTTTTAATATTTTGTACAGAGGAAAAGAGAGAGTTAGTAGATCAACATTTTTCATGCATGTTATGATCTAAGCAGATGCATTACTATTACATTACTGTATCTAAAACATTGTCCTATTTCAATGACAACGAACACTACTATACCTGTAGAAGAAACAGCTATGTAACAGTTGTAAATACAGCAGTGAATTTGAAAACAGACACGTGAAACACATGAATTCCAATAACTTAAATGCTTCTAATACAAAAACCGCATGCAACAAAAGAGTAAACATTTTATATTACAACGTATTTAGCAATCTTAAAAATATATATTCATGAGTATGAATTGATTTTTACTATTATGTACAAAGGAAAACAGACAATTAGTAAATATAATATTCTTTTATTCATTTTGTGATGCTAAGCAGATGCAGTACAAATTTATTACTGTATCTCAAAACTGAGTCGAATTTCAAGGACTACTAGCACTATTTTAACTAACGATCAAACTGCTGAGCAACTCATGGAAATACTGCAGTGAATTTGAACACAGGCACGTGAAACACAAGAACTCTAGTAACTCTAGAACCCTTCTTATATGAAACCCGCATACAATGAATATCTAAAACAGTAATATAACAATACATTTAGCAATGTGTTAAATATATATATTCATGAGTATGAATTGATTTTTACTATTTTTTACAGAGGAAAACAGACAGTTAGTAGATATAACATTCTTTTGTTCATTTTGTGATGCTAAGCAAATGCAGTACATGTACATTACTGTATCTGAAAACTGAGTCCTATTGCAATGACTACTAAAACTGCTTTAACTGTAATTCAAACTGATATGTAACTCGTGTAACTACATCAGTGAATTTGAACACAGGCATTTTAAACACAAGAACTCTCGTAACTCTAGAACCCTTCTTTTATGAAACCCGCATACAATGAATAACTAAAGCACTTATATAACAATGCATTTAGCAATGTGTTAAATATATATATATCTTAGTATGAATTGATTTTTAAGATTTTGTAAAAAGGAAAACAGAGAGTTAGTAGATACACCATTCTTTCAATCTTTTTTAGATTCTAAGCAGATAAAGGACAAGAAGTTTACTCAATGTCAAAACAGAATCATATTTCCATGACTACTAAAACTGTTTTAACTGTAGAACAAACAGCTCTGTAACTCCTGTAAATACTGCAGTGAATTTGAACACAACCCCGTGAAACTCAAGAACTCTACTATCTCTAGAATACATCTTTTAAGAAACCAGCACACAACGACTAACTAGAAGAGTTATATAACAATGCTTTTAGCAATGTGTATAAAATATATATTCATGAGTATGAATTGATTTTAACTATTTTGTAGAGAAGAAAAAAGACAGTTAGTAGATATAACATACTTTTATTCATTTTGTGATACTAAGCAGATGCAGTGCAAGTATATTACTGTATCTCAAAACTGAGTCCTATTTCAATGACTACTACCACTTCTTTATCTGTATATCCAACTGCTTTGTAACTCCTGTAAATGCAGAAATGTATTTAAGGACAGGAATGTGAAAAACAAGAATTCTAGTAACTCTAGATCCCTTCTTATATGAAACTCGCATATAATGAATAACTAAAACATTTATATAACAATGCATTTAGCAATGTGTTAAATATATATATTCATGAGTATGAATTGATTTTTACTATTTTGTACACAGGAAAACAAACAGATAGTAGATACACCATTCTTTCATTCTTTTTGGAATTCTAAGCAGATACAGGAAAAATACATTACGCTATCTCAAAACAGAATCCTATTTCCATGACTACTAAAACTGTTTTAACTGTAGAACAAACAGCTCTGTAACTCCTGTAAATACTGCAATGAATTTGAACACAACCACGTGAAACTCAAGAACTCTACAATCTCTACTATACATCTTTTAAGAAAACAGCATACAACGAAAAACTAAAAGAGTTATATAACAATGCTTTTAGCAATGTGTATAAAATATATATTCATGAGTATGAATTGATTTTAACTATTTTGTACAGAAGAAAAATGACAGTTAATAGATATAACATTCTTTTATTCATTTTATGATGCTAAGCAGATGCAGTGCAAGTATATTACTGTATCTGAAAACTGTGTCCTATTGCAATGACTACTAAAACTGCTTTAACTGTAATTCAAACTGATATGTAACTCGTGTAAATACAGCAGTGAATTTGAACACAGGCACTTTAAACACAAGAACTCTCGTAACTCTAGAACCCTTCTTTTATGAAACCAGCATACAATGAATAACTAAAGCACTTATATAACAATGCATTTAGCAATGTGTTAAATATATATATATTCTGAGTATGAATTGATTTTTACGATTTTGTACAAAGGAAAACAGAGAGTTAGTAGATACACCATTCTTTCATTCTTTTTAGATTCTAAGCAGATAAAGGACAAGAACTTTACTCTATGTCAAAACAGAATCCTATTTCCATGACTACTAACACTGTTTTAGCTGTAGAGCAAACAGCTCTGTAACTCCTTGTAAATACTGCAGTGTATTTGAACACAGACACGTGAAACACAAGAACTCTACTAACTCTAGAATCCTTCTTTTAGAAACCAGCATACAACGAATAACTAAAAGAGTTATATAACAATGCTTTTAGCAATGTGTATAAAATATATATTCATGAGTATGAATTGATTTTAACTATTTTGTAGCAAAGAAAACAGACAGTTAGTAGATATAACATACTTTTATTCATTTTGTGATACTAAGCCGATGCAGTGCAAGTATATTACTGTATCTCAAAACTGAGTCCTATTTCAATGACTACTACCACTTCTTTATCTGTATATCCAACTGCTTTGTAACTCCTGTAAATGCAGAAATGTATTTAAAGACAGGAATGTGAAAAACAAGAATTCTAGTAACTCTAGATCCCTTCTTATATGAAACTCGCATATAATGAATAACTAAAACATTTATATAACAATGCATTTAGCAATGTGTTAAATATATATATTCATGAGTATGAATTGATTTTTACTATTTTGTACACAGGAAAACAAACAGATAGTAGATACACCATTCTTTCATTCTTTTTGGAATTCTAAGCAGATACAGGAAAAATACATTACGCTATCTCAAAACAGAATCCTATTTCCATGACTACTAAAACTGTTTTAACTGTAGAACAAACAGCTCTGTAACTCCTGTAAATACTGCAATGAATTTGAACACAACCACGTGAAACTCAAGAACTCTACAATCTCTACTATACATCTTTTAAGAAAACAGCATACAACGAAAAACTAAAAGAGTTATATAACAATGCTTTTAGCAAT